>NC_134692.1:23646601-23946601 GCF_050947455.1 Rhinoderma darwinii | reverse complement strand
CATAATGTGCCTACTTTGTGTATAATTTGTGTACTTTGTGCATAATGTGCGTACTTTGTGCATAATGTGCGTACTTTGTGCATAATGTGGTACTTTGTGCATAATGTTCATACTTTGTGCATAATGTGGTACTTTGTGTACTGTGCGTACTTTGTACATAATGTGCCTACTTTGTGTACTTTGTGCATAATGTGCGTACTTTGTGCATAATGTGCGTACTTTGTGCATAATGTGGTACTTTGTGTACTGTGCGTACTTTGTGCATAATGTGCCTACTTTGTGTACTTTGTGCATAATGTGCGTACTTTGTGCATAATGTGCGTACTTTGTGTACTGTGTGTACTTTGTGCATAATGTGCCTACTTTGTGTACTAGTGTTTAGGTAGTGTTAGCAATAGTTACGGCGCGGCAGGGTGGTGGTGGAGAAGGGGGGCCCAAGTTTGTGTAACAGCCCAGGGCCAATGGTCTTCTTAATCCGCCACTGATCTCATTATCATCACAGGCAGGATTACACTGACAGGTAACACCTCTATACAGATAACACAGGATCTACCATTCATAATAGATTGACCCTTCCTGTTCTGTAGAGATCACTTCTCAGCAGTCATCTCATTATCATCACAGGCAGGATCACAATGACAGGTAACACCCAGTGGCGTAGCTATAGGGGTCGCAGCGGTTGCAGCCGCGACCGGGCCCCTTAGCCTGGGGGGCCCACAGGCCCCCCATTGCCACAAGCCACTAACTGTACAATCGATTTTTTTAATGCTTTACTGGCCAGGCTGAGGGCCCCTCATGTGACTTCACGATCACATGGTACACTCAGTGTACCATGTGACATCACGTGAGGTTAGTTCTGGCCATTCATGAAGAGAACGCAACGAAGTGCGGACGGTGAGAGAGAGCCTGGATGCCCTGGAAGTTGGAGCCGATCATCCGAGTCCTCAGGAAACATTGTGATGTATTGTATTGTATTGTATTGTATTGTATTGAGTGGAGAGAGAAGAGCACAATACATTACAAACTGGGTCGCGACTCCCTGGGGGGTCATGTGAAGACCTCCTGTTCCAACTGTATCTGCTTTGTCAGGATTAAGATACAGGGCTGGAGCAAGGAGCTGATGGCTCCTTGCTCCATCATTCACTGCCTACACTGTGCCGCGGCTCAGCGTAGGCAGGTGCGATGTAGTGACGTCATAGTGCCGGCCTGCACCGAGTCACTCACAGCACTGTATGGGGGCAATTATGGGGGGCATTATACTGTGTTGGGCAGCTGTGAGAGGTATTATACTGTATGGGGCTGCTATGAGGGCATTATACTTTATGGGGGCATTATACTGTATGGGGTCTGCTATGGGGGGCATTATACCATATGGGGTCTTCTATGCGGGCATTATACTGTGTGGGGCAGCTATTGGGGCATTATACTGTGTGGGGCAGCTATTGGGGGCATTATACTGTATAGGGGCAGCTATGGGGAGCATTATACTGTATGGGGCAGCTACGGGTAACATTATACTGTATGGGGGCAGCTACGGGTAGCATTATACTGTATGGGGGCAGCTATGGGGCATTATACAGTGGGGGCTGTTGGGCAAGGTGACTGGGCATAGGCTCTGCAGGGTTCTTGTGGTGTTTGGGAGGGGTAGGGGGGCCCAAGTTGAATTCTTGCACCAGGGCCCATGAGCCTTTAGCTACGCCCCTGGTAACACCACTATATAGATTACGCGGGATCTACCATTGATAATAGGTGATGGACACAGATCCCCTCCTCCTCCTCCCTGCACAATGATCTGTGCACAGGTCACAGAAGATGCCTAGAAAACTCTCCCATATCAAGTCAATGGGTCCCTCCTGTTTACAGGTTCCTATGGTCCATTTGAGATTTTCAACTGTCGGAATTCGACTAATCAATCTCCCCATTGTGTTCTATGTAATGATAGGTCCACATGCGGTGTCATAACCTATTCCTCCATACTATCTACTCTCTACTCTTTTCATTAGGTGCTTTTGTCACTGCAGCAATAAAACAGCTCTTGGTCTGTTTGAGAATTATTAGATATCATTAAGACAAAACACCAGCTTGCAGAGTATTGACAGGAAAAGAAAGGAGCTTCCCGGTGGGACGCCAGGGAGACGACTTTGTTTTGTTTTTGCAATTTATCTTAAATAAAGTTCATTTTAAAGATTTGTATTGTATTGAGCTATTGCATTACAATTCACCAAGAAAGGATTAAATCCTTATTAAATAGAAGGCTTCAGCATGATCAATCACCTTTCATAGAACATATAATTCTGCATATCATCCCCACTACAGTATACTGACTGCACACCGCCATGAAACAGTGTCTTATCGTTAGTTGTTATTCAGTTGTTTACAATCTATTGTTCTGTGTTATCAACCATTTCAAGCATGGAGAGGCTGTCTGAAGTTTTCTTCAAGGGGATTACTCAGAGGACATCCAGAAAATTGTCCAACCCTTGATCGTTCTGAATTTTGGTTTAGAGCTGATTAACCCCTCTCTCCTCCATTCATCAAATGTAATAGTGACTGGTTGCCTATGGGATAATACTTTGTAGGTAGATAGTGGCATGGAAGGGTGTGGGGTGGTTATTTTACTGCATAACTAGGCAAATTTGTAATTTATCAATCAGACGATAACGCCTACGGCTTTGTACACATCTGCATCAGGACTCCGTTCATGGGTTGCGTCGGAGCTCTCCGTCAGGGGAACCCATGAATGGAATCCAAACTGAAACAAATGGAAACCATAGGTTTCCATTTGCATCAACATTGATTTCAATGGTGACAGATCTGGTGCAAATGGTTTCCGTTTGTCACTGTTGTGAAAGGGTTCTGTGGTTTTGACGGAATGAATAGCGGTATTGATTCTGTCAAAATAACGGAACCCTTACACAACTGTGACAAACAGAAACCATTTGCATCGGATCCATCACCTTTGAAATGAGTGGTGATGTAAACGGAAACCTATGGTTTCCATTTGTTTCAGTTTGGATTCCTTTCATGGGTTCCCCTGAGGGAAAGCTCCAACGGGACCCATGAACAGAGCCCTGACGCAGATGTGAATGAAGCCTAAGGGAACATGTCATGGCAGCCATATTGGTTATAACATGTTTAAATGATTGTTTTCTACCCCTGAACACCATTTTTTTTAACCTAAGTAAGCCCAAAATGTTGTGCTAATTAATTTCTTGATGGCGGTCTGAGCTCCGATTTTTTAATACAGAGCTCGAAATCCTCTGCATAGATATAGAGTTAAATGATAAATTCCTGGTTTTCTGCATCCACCACTAGAGGGAGCCTGGGAGGTCACTACATACTGTTTTATTATTGAGTTCTTTGAATAAATAGTATGAAATAATTACAATTTATCTCTATGTCCATGCTGGAGATTGGAGCTCTGTTTCAGGAAAGATGAAGATTCACTTCAACCCTTTCCCACACCCCACTGTATATTTTTGGCGCTGGCAGGTGGTAGTTCCTACACAACGTCATACATATCCTCATACAACTCCTTTAATGGTTCATATATACAATGATACAGTTCACGGAGTGTGATTAGAATAAAATACCAGATAGATTACATTTCTAGTGGACCATGCCATGATTTTTTCCATTCTTTTATAATCCCGGTTTAACTCCTCAGTGCGTGTGTCTGAGACAAGGAAATTAGATTGTAAACCCTAGTGGTGACAGGAATTGATGTGAATGCTGACAATCTCTGTACAGCGCCACGGCTTATGTTGGTGCTATATAGGCAACGGGAAATAAAATAACGAAATAAATACGTTAGAGCATAACCGATTCAGTCCAGCAGCAAAGTTATATAACATTTAAGACTCCAGAACATCCGAGGACTCATTTAAGTCTTCATGTGGTCAGACTGTTATTGACGCCTCTCAGTTTCCAATTGCTGGTAATAGAGTGGAAGAAAAAAGATAATGTGTTTGATCGATCAGTATGAACAAATTTCATTTAAAGGATCAATAACAGTTTAATCTTGACAGAGTTGAGGAGCCACATCTATTTTTTGCTTTGATTGAATAAATGTTTCCGACGAAACTGTAGATGTAATGCAATCCTAACCATTTCTTAACTCGAGGCAGAACTGTGGTATTGTAACATGTAATCTGTATTTAAACTAATATTCACCGCAGCCGAGAGCCAGAGGCAAGTGGAGGTGAATGGAAGCAACACAACAGTTTATTAGAGGAGAATACGAGGACAATGTGCTGAGGTTTCTGCCATTGGTTACACATGTTGTTTTATGTGTCTTCTGTGGTATTTTTCTTTATTTAACAAAATCTAAAATAAATTAATCATACAATGCTGTCAAAAACATTTAAACATAAATCCGCATGTAACATATAGCCATGTAGGCTGTTGCTTGTCACACACAAGGGTTGCACACTCTTCTGTTTCATCTATTTAGTCACATTGTACCACAGCATGAACATTGAATGTCACTTTTAGAATCGGTCTCAGGAGTCTTCGACCTGTGCATGATCACCTGTACCTGCTAAGGAAAGTGCAACTAGTGGCATTCCACTCCTGCCCAAAGTTTGGCTCCCGAGTCCATGGAAAGGCAGACATTAAAAAGAGCTGCCTTCTGTAATTCAATGATTGTTAAAGGGGTCATCCTGCATTTTAAAATGAATGAATTTTCCATAGGATAGGCCATCAATATTAGATCAGAAGGGGTCCGACTCTCGGCACCCCCGCCGATCAGCTGTTTTAAGGGGCCGTGGAATTAAACTATAAGGCGGCTGAAATGGTCGTACAAGCTCTGCGGCCCCTTCAAACGGCAGATCGGCGGGGGTGCCAAGAGTCGGACCCCGACCAATCTTAATTAACATAGAGGTCTGAATTCATTGAGGGGTCTGGGTATTTACATTAATTGAGGGGTCTGGTCTAGTGTTTGCATTAATTTAGGGGTCTGCTGTGGATGGTTGCAGAAGCGAGGGGCAAAGATGTCTTAGCAACAAAATCTGCAGTGTTCAAGAAAATCAAAGAAGAGAACGTCTAGAATCAGAAAAGACGTCACCTGTGGGTCACTGGATTTATAGGGGAACTATCACCTCTCCTGACATGTGTGTTATAGTAAATACTTACACCACAAAAAAACATACAATAAGTCTCTGTGTAGCCCAGGCCGACAACTGGTGTTACCAATCCCTTTGCCAAGAGGCTGTATCCCTACATAGACTGATGATTGATACTGTCAGTATGTGGGGACACAGCCCTATGACAAGGGATAGTGTAACGCCCAGTTGTAAATGTATTCATACAAGCAGAACAAGGGCTTTTTAACAAAAATTAAACTTAGTAGCACATTAAAGTTATATTGGCTAGAGACACGACATGGCAGGGCTGTGATGGGAAAGTGGTGGCACACGATTGAGAAAAAGCCTAGGGCGTATAGCCTATCTGTGACTGACCACTTTAGATCAATAGGTATACAAGCCCCTTCATTACCTTAGACCATCATTCATAATAACCCCTAGACCACCCTAGACCATCAGGGATATTAACCTCCGACAAACACCCTACAACACTAAGGGAAAAAAAATACCATAGCCCAATAGGCATATTCAGCCTTAAGCACCATAGACCACTAGAGATATTAATATTTAAAACACCCTAGACCACAAGGGATATTGTATATTGCCAGGATATTAACCCCCCCCCCCGCCCCCTAAAACATCATAGACAACAAGGGATTTTATGCCATGAAACTTTCTAGACCACCAGGGATATTGACTTCTAAAACACCCTAAACTGCCAAGAATATCAAACCTTAAAACAAAACAGACCACCAGAGATATACAGATGTAGCCATCTTTATCTTGACTTTTAACACATTAAACACACTGTATCAAGAAACTTTTTCAATGGCTTTTGTTGTGTGATATCACGCTGCAATAAGTTATCAAGATAAAGATGGCTACATCCGTACTGTACAGTACCAGGGATGTTATAGTTAATCTATAGACCACCAGGTATTTTAACATTATCTATGTGGCAGTGTTATTTAGGTATTACATAGAACTTTTATTTGGTCACCATTTGTTAGTATTATTTGAGTACTGCATGATGGTATTTATTTAGGCATTGTATGGTGCCGTTACTTTTGACAGAGCTTGGTGTTGTCTGTAATGCATATTAATAACTATATGGGAGAATTATTTAGGCAACATATGTACCATCAGTAGGCACCACTGAAGGACACTGACCTTTAGGCACTGTATGCCATTTTGGATACCAAATGACGGTACTATTTTGGCATTGTATGGTACACCAAAGGTGTTTGTGGGGGATACATTAACAGTAGGTACCCCACAGAGCACCTTGAAACCTAAGACTGGTTGTACCCATGTCCACTGTGTAATCCTCGCATTTCCTAACTAAACAGTCACCAAAACAGATAAAACCCTGTTATAAAAGCATTTACTGTACATGTTTACAGTAACAAACATCAAAGTATAAATGTCCGCCAGCATGTAATATACTGTAAAAATACCGTAATATACTGCTCTTAAACAAGACCTAACCAAGGTAAAGTTGGAAACACTTTTTTATTGCCTTTGCCGTTTCAGTTGGAAATAGATTAAAATGCATATTGTATGTGTACATTTCAATGAGGAAAATGCCAAGAAGAAGAATCGCCTTAGGGTGTCTCGTATGTCAGATGATTAAGCCACGGAGATTTACTGCCATCGGGTCATTATCAATGGCTCTTCCAGGTCATTGTATGCATAGCAAAGTTTCCGGCAATGTTTGACCTTTTGACAACACTGGAGGCTAAAATGGGTTCTTAGGGCATAAATAATCTTGTCTTAATTTGTTTTGTTTGGAGCTACATAGTATTTACAAATGCAAAATCATTATAATGCATGAAATAGCATCAAGGAGCATAGCAAGGACATTCACTGTAAAATAGAAAAGATACATGCAGTATGAAGACTGCAGTTGTAGCGTAGCAAATGGCCAGCTGCACATCTGGATAACCAGCACTAGAGGCAGTTGTAGGTGTTTGGCACCGTGTTAAAGACCTGCAAATAAAAAAATCTATCTATAGGCCCCAGAAATGTTTCACCAGATATACAATATCATATAAGTCTCCGGTTTTCCATACACGGTCCTTACTGTCCCTGAAGCCAGTTTCACAGGGGTGTAATGCGACGCAAGTCCTGGCCCAAACGCAGGTTTAACATCCCTATTTAAAAGCATCACCAGAATCTACAGTGGTAGAGTATAATAAATGTGCTCATATTACATCTTTCCCTAATCATAAAAAAAAAAAAGAAGGTGTGAGCAGCCCGAACTGTAGCTTCTATCTATAAAGGGGTTGTCTTTGCCCTTTAAAGATAGCAAGATCATTTTCCTTTGAGTGGACAGGTGTTACAAAGGGCACGAGCCGTTAAAGTTCCTATAGATTTGCACCTATAAAAATTATTTCCGACTGTTGCCCCATATGCGATATACCACCAATCAATCCAGGAAGACCTAAACGCTTTAGTAATATAGAGATAATGACAATCATTATCAATTGTCTTTTATGGTCAAATAGTTAAAGGGGTTGTCTCATAAAAACAATATGCCAACCAAAGTATTTAGGCATAGGGACATCATAGAGGGAGGTCCCCTCTCTATGAGCCAGAACCGAGAGCAAACGGCTCCCGTTCTGGCGGATTTGAGCCGTCCTTGTATTACATCAGCTATTTGATAGGGTGCTGAGAGCAGGATTTGGGGGCGGGTGATCTGTTTGGACTTTGTATGCACAAAAGCATTACTCTGTGAAGACCTTGAATATCTGCGGTGTGCATGAGCCCTTAGAATTAGTCCACATGCAGCGGCTCTATCGTAGTTTTGTTGCAATTTTTGGAAAAATATTATGTGTGCGGCCTCACCCTTATACTATATTGTGTATATCTTGCCACAGAATTTTTCATTATGCTGATTTTCTTCAGGCCAATATCTGATTTTGTTGGGATTCTTACTAGATGGATTTGATGGATTCTATGTGTAAAACTGAATTTGGAAATGTTAATTTCCCACTTTTTTCCAAAATTGATGTCAAGAAAGTACAACACAAAAATAGCCACTTAAAGCATGCTTCATTTAAAACGATAAAACCACCTCAAAATGACACTAAAAAACAGAATTGTTAAAATTGCCACAGTATCACCTTGTATGAACTCAGTCTAAAAAACATATATATATTTAAAAATTGACTTTCAAACTAATTTACAAAATCAGTGAGTTCTGTTACACTTATAAGTTAACAAAAAGCCTTTTAAAGTGTTGCGTTTCTTTACGAAAAGAGGTTGTGTTATTTAAATACAATGATATACCACAGTGATTTTTGTCTGGAACCAATCTTATTTCTTTCCAACATTTTAATCTATTGAAGTTAGTAAAAAGAAGCTGGTTCGCCTACACGCTGTTTGAAAATTGTTTACAGCATATAACGAAGAAAGCAAAACAGAGCGCCAAAGGCCCGGCCGTTGAGATGGTGCATCACATTATTAATTAAAATACAAGTCAGCTTTATACAGAACTCGTAGCCTCTGGCTATCCAATGTACTCCGCTTGATTGAATCGGGTAGTGGCAGGAAAGGCATTTTTATTTTGTGCTAGGAGGCTTTAGAAAAATGTAAATCTACTTTTCACTGCTCCGTATGAAACCTAATATCATGGTACAAAAAAGCTGTGCATAAAACCAGCACAAATAGAAACTAGAGAAGATATATGGGGCCTCAAAACTGACTCACAGAAAAAGTGTCCTTGTTGCCCATCGCAACCGTTCAAGGTCCACATTTCATTCAGTGCAGTTTAGGAAATGTTTGGAAAATATGGACCTGGATTGGTTATGATGGACAACAACATAACTTTTTCTTTAAAGTCCTATTTACACTGGCCAATCGGTGTCATTCGCTGTTTTCGAGCAGCCATAAGGATAATTATTCAGTGTAGAAATAAGGCTCTGTTCACATCTGCGTTGGGGTCTCGTTCTGACGTTCCGTCAGAGCTTTCCGTCAGAATGGGACCCTGAACAGAAACAAACTGACACGAACGCGTCAGTTTGTGTCTGTTCGGGGTCCCGTTCTGACGGAAAGCTCCGACGGAACTTCAGAACGGGACCCCAACGCAGATGTAAACAGAGCCTCAGTATCAATCATATTATTTATTGTTGATCTTCATCGTGCCTATTATCGTCATCAGTGACACGATTGGTAAATGTTGCTCAGAGCGGTGGTGAAGGAGCTTGGATAACTTTATAAAGGTAGTATTGAGGAGAGTGGGAGCCAATAATCAAGCCGTGACTTATGGAAAGATGATGCATACTGTTATTTGGGGGATGAGGGGGGCTGTTGAGGTTATCTTGGATATTACATGGATGGAATTATTTAAGATTTTCCTGCTCTATGCCTTACAGCTGATAGGTGTGCAGGTTCTGAGGTTAGCTGGAAGTAGCTGGATCTTTTAGAATGAACATTTCAGCGGTGTCAATGGACTGAAGTGAAGGAAGAAAGATTGGACTAGTAATGAATTCTACTGAAGCGGTCATTTACGGTCCGACCTAGCGTCAGCTGCATGCAACCTCAAACATCCCTCACTTGCGGTGGCTAATGACCACAGGATTTTGCTGGGTATTACCGGCAAATTCGTGCAGCCTTTGGCCACGGGAAATGAGCTTAGTTTCGGCCGCATGCGACCACCGCTACATTGGACGGTGCCCATACAGGGGTTATGGAGTTCTCAAAGCATGTATAGAAAGAAGAGAGGGCTTCCTTGCTTATACTTCTAGGTACCGTACAATTAATTTTCCATATGACTATGCCAACCAAACTATTTTCTACCTAGTTCTTTTAAACTTTTTAGAGTATTCGAATATTACATAGTTACATAGGTTGAAATAAAGACACAGGTCCATCAAGTTCAATCTTTCCCAATCAATTACACATCAATTTTTGCTAGCTGAGTTATAACCCTCAATGCCATTCATCAGTAAATAAACATGTAGCCCTTTTTTAAATACTTACATAGTATCTGCCATTACTACCTCTTGGTGTAGGACATTCCATAGTTTGACTACTCTAACTGTAAAGAACGCTTTCCTATATTGATGTTTGAAATGTCTTTCCTCCACACGCAATGAATGTCCCCTGGTCCTTTGTAGAGTCCTTAGGAAAGAACAGATCATGTGCTAGTTCTCTGTATTGACCACACATATACCTATACATGTAAATTTCTCTAGTCTTTTATATTGTAGTTTAAGGACATATACCAAAAGCTGCAATGTAAATCTGAGACTGCACTAGCAAACCGCAATTGGTTTGGATCAGCAAAAAAAAAACAAAACCTGGAGGTGCTTGTGCTCTGGTATTCTGTACTTGCTCATCTATAAATCTATATTATTTATCTCTAGGGATATTGTGGAAATATCACCAGTGTCCATATGTCTCTATAGGGAAAATTCATCAAATAGCAGATATTCTAAACAACGGTCCTACAGAGTGGAGTTGAAGACATCAAAGTTAAGGAATATTCTTTTAAATGTTTGTTGCAAATGCATTCTTAATTTCATAAGTATGTTGCACTAAAATACATGGAAATATAAGAGAAAAATTTTTTCTTTTATAAAGTTTTTAAAGGACAGTTCCTTGTCTGGCGGAACTGGCACGACCATGTATTACATGGTTGCCGATTCATTTGCATGGGCGCTGTAAAGGATCTGCCAGACACAACTTCTGTGTCGACGCCCATAGGTAATCATTCTGCACCTGCTTCTATGTCTGTGAGACTGACTCCATCTTCCACCACCCAGGATGGCAGGCTTAGGAGTGGGAGAGCCTATCACAGCCTGGCCAGACGGAGCTAGCTCCCGCCCTCTGTCTATTTATACCTGCCTTTCCTGTTCCTCCTTTGCTTGTGATTCTTCTCTGCTGGTTTCCTGGCCCTGCTGCAGCTTATTGAACTACTGATCCTCTGCTTGTGTTTGACCATGGCTTTACTGATCACTCTTCTGCTTCTTTGTACCCTTGTCTGTTTGTCTGTCGTGCACCTATTGAGTGTAGGGACCGTCGCCCAGTTGTACCCCGTCGCCTAGGGCGGGTCGTTGCAAGTAGGCAGGGACTGAGTGGCGGGTAGATTAGGGCTCACTTGTCTGTCTCCCTACCCCGTCATTACATAATCACAAGCCCATATACCTAGTCTACCCTGGTCCCTGACACTACTATGGACCCCCTTGAGACCCTGGCTCAGCAAATGCAGGGCCTCTCCCTACAGGTCCAGGCCCTGGCTCAGAGGGACAACCAGCCTGATGCTACCCTGGTAGTGCCCCTCACCTCACCTCTTGAACCCCACCTCAAGTTGCCTGACCAGTTCTCAGGGGACCGGAAGACTTTTTTCTCCTTTCGGGAGAGTTGTAGGCTCTATTTTCTGAGAGCCAGCGGGTGGGTATAATTATGTCCCGGCTTTAGGACGGGCCCCAAGAATGGGCCTTCTCCTTGGCTCCTGATGCCCCTGAACTTTCCTCCGTTGATCTTTTCTTTTCTGCTCTCGGGCTCATTTATGACGAGACTGACAAGACTGCCTTTGCCGAGAGTCAGCTGGTGACCTTACGTCAGGGTAAGAGACCTGTTGAGGAGTATTGTTCTGACTTTAGGAAGTGGTGCGTAGCTTCTCGGTGGAATGACCCTGCCTTAAGGTGCCAGTTTAAATTTGGGTCTGTCGAACGCCCTGAAAGACCTGCTAGTTAGCTATCCCTCTTCTGACGCCCTAGATCAGGTTATGGCTTTAGCGGTACGACTTGACCGACGTCTCAGGGAACGACGACTTGAACGTGTTTGTGTTTTCTCCTCTGACTCCCCCATGATGCCTCCCGAGGTTCCGTTGCTTCGTTCTTCCACGGAAGACTCGGAGGTACCTATGCAACTCGGGGCCTTTGTGTCCCCCCAACAACGTAGAGAGTTCCGCAGGAAGAATGGTCTCTGCTTCTACTGTGGGGATGACAAGCATCAAGTGAACAACTGTCCTAGGCGTAAGAATAAGCAGCCGGAAGAACTTCCGCGCCTAAGTGACCATCGGGGAGGTCACTTGGGTGCACAGGTATTTACCGTAAATATGAAACGTAATAAAATCTTGCTTCCCTTTCAGGTCTCTTTTGGTGGTAGGTCTGCTACCGAAAGTGCCTTCGTGGATTCAGGGTCTTCTGCTAATATTATGTCTGTGGAATTTGCTATGTCTCTAGCTATGCCATTGATTGATTTGCCTAAACCTGTCCCGGTAGTGGGTATCGACTCCACTCCTCTTGCTAATGGTTATTTTACACAGCATACCCCTGTTTTTGAACTCCTTGTTGGCTCCATGCATTTGGAGCAGTGCTCTGTACTGGTGATGCAGGGATTATCGTCCGATTTGGTTTTAGGCCTTCCCTGGTTGCAGTTGCATAATCCCACGTTTGACTGGAATACTGGGGATCTTACCAAATGGGGTAATGAATGCATGACGTCATGTTTTTCTGTTAATTCTATTTCTCTCCCTGAGGAGGTGAACACTCTGCCTGAGTTTGTTCAGGACTTCGCTGATGTTTTCTCTAAAGAGGCCTCCGAAGTGTTACCACCTCATAGAGAATACGATTGCGCAATTGATTTGGTACCAGGAGCTAAGCTCCCTAAGGGTAGGATATTTAATCTCTCTTGTCCCGAACGTGAAGCCATGAGAGAGTATATCCAGGAATGCCTGGCCAAGGGTTACATTCGCCCCTCTACGTCTCCGGTAGGTGCTGGCTTCTTCTTCGTAGGGAAGAAGGATGGTGGTCTTAGGCCATGCATTGAGTACCGAAACTTGAATGAGGTCACTCTAAGGAACCAGTATCCCCTTCCTTTGATTCCTGATCTCTTCAATCAGGTTCAGGGGGCCCAATGGTTCTCTAAGTTTGATCTACGAGGGGCTTATAACCTTATCCGCATCAAAGAGGGGGATGAGTTGAAGACTGCGTTTAACACGCCCGAATGTCATTTCGAATACCTCGTCATGCCCTTTGGGTTGTGTAATGCTCCAGCGGTCTTCCTGAATTTCATAAATGAGGTTTTAAGAGACTACCTGGGGGTATTTCTTGTAGTGTACCTTGATGACATACTTGTGTTTTCCAAGGACTGGTCCTCCCACATTGAGCATGTCAGGAAGGTGCTCCAGGCCCTTCGGGGAAAACAAACTGTTTGCTAAGACCGAAAAATGTGTGTTTGGGGTGCAGGAGATACCGTTTTTGGGTCAAATCCTCACTCCTCATGAATTCCGCATGGTCCCCGCGAAGGTCCAGGCTGTGGCGGAATGGGTCCAACCTGCCTCCCTGAAGGCGTTACAGTGCTTCCTGGGGTTCGCTAATTATTACAGGAGATTTATTGCTAACTTCTCGGTCATCGCCAAGCCTCTTACGGATCTCACTCGCAAAGGTGCTGATCTCCTCCACTGGCCTCCTGAGGCTGTCCAGGCTTTTGAGGTCCTTAAGAAGTGCTTTATCTCGGCCCCAGTGCTGGTTCAGCCCAACCAAATGGAGCCATTTATCATGGAGGTTGACGCATCCGAGGTGGGAGTGGGGGCTGTCTTGTCCCAGGGTACCAGGTCTCTCACCCATCTCTGCCCCTGTGCCTACTTCTCCAGGAAGTTTTCGCCCCTGAGAGTAACTATGATATTGGCATCCACAAACTCTTAGCCATTAAATGGGCATTTGAAGAGTGGCGCCACTTCCTGGAGGGGGCTAGGCACCAGGTAACGGTCCTTACCGACCACAAGAATCTGGTTTTCCTAGAATCTGCCCAATGTCAGGATGGCAGGCTTAGGAGTGGGAGAGCCTATCACAGCCTGGCCAGACGGAGCTAGCTCCCGCCCTCTGTCTATTTATACCTGCCTTTCCTGTTCCTCCTTTGCTTGTGATTCTTCTGTGCTGGTTTCCTGGCCCTGCTGCAGCTTATTGAACTACTGATCCTCTGCTTGTGTTTGACCTTGGCTTTACTGACCACTCTTCTGCTCTGCGTTTTTGTACCTCGCTCATCTCCTGGTTTGACTCGGCTCGTTGACTTCACTTGTTGCTCACGGTGTCCCCGTGGGCGACTTCCCCATTTCCCTGGCTTCTTTGTACCCTTGTCTGTTTGTCTGTCGTGCACCTATTGAGTGTAGGGACCGTCGCCCAGTTGTACCCCGTCGCCTAGGGCGGGTCGTTGCAAGTAGGCAGGGACTGAGCGGCAGGTAGATTAGGGCTCACTTTTCTCTCTCCCTACCCCGTCATTACAGGCGCAGTGTTATACTTCAATTATTTTACAGCAGCCACTTCAGGGAAATGAATGGTGCTACCCCATCAATGACAAATTATTAGCCATGGGCTAGAAAAACCAGAGGGCATAACTAGAAAGTACTGAGCCCCATACCAAACTTTTGAATGGACCCCCAAGATTTTACCATTTCCATACAAAAGTTAGGGTGAGCGCACACTGGCCACAGAAAATACAAAAAATACCCACAAGAAAACAAGTTCTGTAAAAACTCCCATCATGACCTAATAAATGATCAGAGCATGCTGGCACAATGGTAAAATTGCAGGATGGAGTGATTGGCGACATCAAACTCTAGACCAGACCCCTAAATCAGACATAGGCCCCAAAATTATTTCAGACCGGACCTCTAAATAAATCAGACCCCGAAATGTATTCAGACCCTAGATTAGACCCTTAAATTAATTTAGACAATTGTTCAGACCCCTAAGTTAGACCCCAGACTACGTCAGACCAGAAAAAAAAAACCCAAAAAAACAAAAAACACACACACAAAGACACAGGTATTTACTTACCTATTTTAGATCCTGCCTTCTCGTCTTCAGAGCCCGGGACACAGGTCCTGACGCCAGCCATCACCAGGATCTTGTGTTTCGGGTCCAGGAGGGTCTGATGGGCCAAATGGGCCACTGGACTAAGAGGCCTGTCCGCAACTGCGACCCCTATAGTTACGCCATTGGCTAATTGTCAAATCCATGGCAATTAGCCAATCTCTGGGGCAGCTTCACTCTAACAAGTGGTTGTCCAGTTGGGACATTGTTTTCATAGTGCCTAATAAAAAGAATAAAATAAATAGTCACCTAGCTCTGTTCTCATGATGAGTGGAAGAGATCCCTCTGCTTCTCTGGGCTGTGCGTGGCACAAACAGGCACGATGATGTCATTGCATTGCACTTGCCTGCGCCGAGCCGCTCACAGCTGGCATAACATATTGAATGGGGGAGAAGGGCGCTGACGGCTCCCTGCTCCACCATTGGAATTAACTGTTTCTGCCTCATGAGGACGCAGATATAGTTGAAACCGGGACATAAGACAGTAGTGCTCCCTCTAACAATAAGGGTATGTGCACACGACCTCTTTTCAGACGTAATGGAGGCGTTTTACGCCTCGAATTACGCCTGAAAAGACGGCTCCAATACGTCGGCAAACATCTGCCCATTGCCTGCAATGGGTCTTACGATGTTCTGTGCAGACGAGCTGTCATTTTACGTGTCGCTGTCAAAAGACGGCGCGTAAAATTACGCCCGCGGCAAAGAAGTGCAGGACACTTCTTGGGACGTAATTGGAGCCGTTTTTCATTGACTCCAATGAAAACCAGCTCCAATTAAGTCCGTTAAAGACGCTGAGAAAAGTGCGTGCACTTGTAAAAACGTCTGAAATTCAGGAGCTGTTTTCAGACGTATTTGGCGTTGTCGTGTGCACATACCCTAAGAAATAAACTTTACCCAAAAGAGGGCTAAAATATGAGGATATGTACTGACTTGAAAGATTTATCTATTGCATATCTACCGTGTTTCCCCGATAGTAAGACACCCCCGATTGTAAGACGTATCGGGGGTTTCAGGGGGGTCGGCTAATATAAGCCGTACCCCGAAAGTAAGACATATGTCTTACTTTCGGGGAAACACGGGGGTATTGCCGCCTCCTGCCCACTTCCACTCCCACTTAACGCCGAAGGACGGATATATCCGTCCTCAGCAGCTGCTAGTTCGCGCCGGAGGACGGATATATCCGTCCTGTGATAGCGCGGGTACTGAGACTGTACCCACGCGATCAGCGGCAGGAGCACGGCTGTTATACACAGCCTGGCTCCTGCTGCAACTGCCGGAATCGAAGCGCGCGCCGATTCCGGCAGTTTAACCCATTAAATGCCGCTGTCAATAGTGACAGCGGCATTTAATGTGTTTGACAGAGGGGGGAGCTCCCTCTGTCACCCGATCGGCGCCCCCGCAAACAAATCGCGGGTCGCCGTCGGGTTTCCATGACAGCCGGGGGTCTAACAAAGACCCCCAGGTCTGCCTTCAGCATCTGCCTGTTAGGCGATGCCGGAGGCATGACCTAATAGGTTGCCTGTCAGTTTTACACTGACAGGCAATAATGCTTCGGTATACTAAGTATACCAAAGCATTATATATGCGATCGGCACATCGCATAGTGAAGTCCCCTGGTGGGACTAAAAAAAAAAAATGTAAAACAGTTAAATAAAGTTTGTGAAAAAAAAAATAAAAAAAAAAAAAAATATTTTTTTGCCAATGTAAGACATACCCCGAAAGTAAGACATAGTGGGGCTTTTGGGGATAAAAAGAAAGTAAGACACTGTCTTACTTTCGGGGAAACACGGTATCTATCTTTTTGGGGTCTGTGTTTAATTATATGGCCCTACAGTAAGATTCATAAGAAGACAATCTATTGTTTATATAGGGATATTGCCGCCACTAGTCTGTTTTACATTCATAGAAAAGAAAATGCAATTTACCAAGTGCTTTTTGAAATGCATGGATAATAATGGGTTATAGCCTATCAGGAAGATCACATGCAATCCAACCTAACCATAGCAGGTAAATCTCAAAGAACCATGTATAAATAAACTATAAGGAGTCTTGTAGTGAGGTGAATGACACAAGACTGACATTACACTAGCCACAAATCACAGACTAAGGCCTCATGCACAAGAACATATTTTTTTGGCCACCATTGGTTTTTGGCCACCATGTCGCATATGCAAAACCCCTGAGGTACCAGAGTACAGTGGAAGCCCCAAGAAGTGACCCCATTTTGGAAACTGCACCCCTCAAGGCATTTATCATTTGCCTGCACATATGACAGGGCTCAGAAGGGAAGAGCACCATGAGCATTTGAGGTCTATTTTGGTGATTTTCACAGCATTGGCTCACAATTGCAGGGGTCAGAAGTCAAATAGTAAAATAAACCCCCAAGTAGTGACCCCCATATTGGAAACTACACCCCTTAGGGCATCTTAAGGGGTGTAGTTAGCATTTTGACCCCATAGGTGATTCTACATAAGAAATTAGCGCCCAGCCGATGGTGCAAAGTGAAAATTGCAATTTTCCGCTGATATGCCAATTTAGTGCACAATATGTTATGCCCAGTTTGTGCCACTGAAGACAAATACCTCAAATTGTTAAGCCAGTTCTCCCGCGTATGGCCATATATGTGGACGTAAATTGCAGTTTGGGCACACTGTAGGGTTCAGAAGGAAGGGAGCGACATTTGGTTTTTGGAGCGCAGATTTTGCTTGCCAGTTGTTCTGTTTGGGGTTTTGCTGGTATTTCAGTTTATAATTTGGGAGCATATGTAATCTGTGTGGAGTACATCAGGGCATAATAAGAGGGTATAATAATGCGGTAAATAAATAATAACCCGCATATGTGTGGCCAGTGTCGCACTGATAAATGGTGCCCAAACTTATCCGCTTTTTGAACACTCTGCATATTTTTCGTCGCCATATTTTGAGAGTCAGAACTTTATTTGATTTTGGGGTACACACAATTTTTTCATCACGTTGTATTCCATTTTTTTGGCAAGCAAGGTGACCAAAAACCAGCAATTCTGATAATGTTTTTTTTTTTTTTTTTACAGTGTTCACCGTGTGCTATAAATTACATTTTACCTTATTCTGCGGGTCGGTACGATTACGGCGATACCATAAGTATATATTTTTTTTATGTTTTACAACGTTTGCACAAAAAAAATCCGTTTTTTGAAAAATAATTAATTTTTTGTGTCTTCATATTCTGAGAGCCATAAGTTTTTTATTTTTGCGTTGACAAAGCTGTGTAAGGACTTGTTTTTTGCAGAACGGGGTGTAGTTTTCATTAGTACTATTTTGGGGTACGTGCGACTTTTTGATCACTTTTTATTCTATACTTTAGAAGGGATGGTGACCAAAAAAATTGCGATTCTGGCATTTATTTTTTTTTATTTTTTTTGCGGTGTTCACCGTGTGGGAAAAATAACATTATAGTTTTATAGTTTGGATTCTCACGAACACGGTGATACCAAATATGTGTACTTTTTTAACGTTTTCATTTTTTTTCCTATAATGTAAGACTTATTATCGGAAAAAAGGCAGTTTTTAACTTTGAACTTTTTTATAACTTTTTTTTGTCCCACTAGGGGACTTGAAGACCTGCACCTCTCATCTTTATTCTGATACACTGCACTACCCACGTAATGCAATGCATTAGAGCTGTCAGCTATTTACTGACAGCAAGCCTATTAGGCCCCGCCCTCGGGCGGGGCCTAATAGGCTTCCGTACATGGCAGACCAGGAAGCCACTGTTGTCCTCCGGTTACCATAGTAAGATTCGGCATCCGTGCGACCACATTGCAGCGATGCCGGTCTCCTGGAAACAACTAAGATGCCGCGATCGCTTTTGATCGCGGCATCTAAGGTGTTAATGGCAGGGAGCATAGCTGGCTCCGTTCCCTGCCATTACAGCAGGATGTCAGCTGTAACATACAGCTGACATCCTTCGGCTGATGGCGCGGGCTCAGCTTCTGAGCCCCCCGCCATCTTTCATCTGCGGCGGAAGCCTTTTAAGCTCCCCCTCCGGGCAGGGCCTAACAGGCCGCCGTGCTTGGCAGACAGGGGGCCATTGTTAGGCCTCCTGTTGCCAACAGCCGATCGGCTAGTGTGGCTACCCGGCTACTAGGCAATGGCTCCGTCACACACGGACGGCACACGGATGGCACACGGATGCCTTCCGTGTGCCTTCAGTTTTTTTGACGGCCCCATTGACTTGCATGGGCCTCACAGTCACGGATTCTCGGACCAAAGTAGGACTTTGGATTGGAACGGAGCAACGGGACCATCAAAAAAACTGGAGCATAGACATCTTATACCACACCCCGATGTACCGCATGGCCACGTCCAGGATGCGTTATGAGGCAATACTTTGCTCTTATATTTATGCTGATAATGAGCAGTGCCCACCCCGAGATGACCCCAGTTTTGACCGTTTGTATAAACGGAGACTTCTATTAGACCATTTCAGTGCCTGTTTTCCCCAAGCACACACCCCCGAGAAGTGTATTTAGAATCCCTGGTACATTTTAAAGGGGGGCTTCAATTCCGCCAGTACCTGCCGAGTAAGAGGGCAAGGTATGGCGTGAAGATGTATAAGCTGTGGGAGAGTGCATCAGGCTATACCTACAAATTTAGAATATATGAAGGGAAGGACAGCCGTATTCAGCCCCCCAGAATGCCCCCCCTTACTGGGAGTTAATGCAAAATTGTGTGGGATTTGGTGCATCCACTGCTGGACCAGGGTTACCACCTCTACCTGGATAATTTTTATACCATCGTCCCACTCTTCAAGTGCCTCGCTTCCAGAAGTACTGTGGCATGCAGCACTGCTAGAAGAAATCTGAGAGGCCTCCCTAAGGCCCCATGCCCACTTCAGTTTTTTTCTTCAGGGTGCTATCCATTTTTGTCACTGATAGCACCCTGAACCCATTAATTTCAATGGGGCCATGCACACTTCAGTTTTTTAACAAAAATATTACACTAATCGGCAGCCACTTGTCTCTATCAATCACTGATAGAGAAAAGAGGCTGCTGATTAAAAATAAAATAAAAAGCATTTCATACGTACCCGGTCGTTGTCTTGGTGATGAGTCCCTCTTCTTCCTCCAGTCCGCCCTTCTTTTCTGACGCGGCAGCCTGTGATTGGCTGCAGAGGCCGCTGCAGCCTGTGATTGGCTGCAGAGGCGGTCACGTGGGATGAAGCATCATCCCTGGAGGCCGGCCTTCTGACGTCATCCTGATGTGTGTGACCATTGCTGCAGCCAATCACAGGCTGACATGGATGAAACGTCATCGCTGGAGGCCGCACAGAAGGAAAGTAAGTGTGAACTTATTTTTTTTATTTTTATTACATTAAAATTGTATTTTCCGCGCGCCGAGCATGGTACTGTCAAGGGTGCTGAAAGAGTTACCTCCGATCAGTGCAGCACCTTAACTTTTTAAGCACCCTGGACAGTACCATGCTCGGCGCACGGAAACGGAAACACGGAGTGCACACGGGAGTGCACAAAACGATCACACGGATCCATCACAAACGGCTGTGAAAACTGTGGTGGAAGTGTGCATGAGGCCTAAGACTCTGCTTGGGCAAACACGCAGAAGGGGTGAGAGCAGGGCACAATCCAGCAGCAACATATTGTGTGTCAAGTACAAGACAAGAGAGATGTCACACCAGTACCCATGTACCTGTACGAGGTACCAGTACAGAGACCCCCAAACCAGACTGCATCCTGGACTACTATAGGTACATGGGAGGGGTGGACTTGTCAGATCAAGTCCTGAAGCCCTACGGCGCCATGCGGTATGGTATAAGAAGCTGGCACATCATACAGATGGCTTTGTACAATGTGTACGTGCTACGTCGATGTACTGGACAGAGGGGAACTTTTCTGGAATTTCAAGAGGTGATTATCAAGAACCTAATATTTAGGGACCAGGAAAGGGGGGGGGGCGCCCAGTACTTTTGATAGCGAGGCCACACGCATCGTACCAGGGCAACACTTTCCAGGAGAAGTTCCCCAAACTGGCAAGAAGGGAAAAAGTCAAAAGAGGTGCAAAGTCTGCTATAAGAGGGGGATAAGGGAGGACACAATATATCAATGTGACACATGTCCTGAAAAACCAGGGCTCTGTATAAAAGAGTGTATTAAAATGTATCATACATCCCTTGATTTTTAATTTACCCCAGTTTTACTTACCCTGATGCACTCCGCACAGCTTATCCCCCTCATCTTTCCCTTCTGAGCCCTGCCGCGTGCCCAGGCAGCTGTTAACAGCCTCTTGTAGGGTATTGCCGTAACCGGGATAACCCACATTACAGTTTATGGGGTGTATGTCTTCAGCGGCACATGCTGGGCACAATATATCGGACACTAAAATGGCATATATGTGTAGAAAATGGCAAATCTCACTCTGCACCATCTGCTGCGCATTATCTTTTACACAGTACCTGTGGGGTCAAAATGCTCACTACACCTCTAGATGAATGTCTTAAGGGGTGCAGTTTTTAAAACGGGGTCACTTCTTGGGGGTTTCAACTGTACTGGTACCTCAGGGGCTTCTGCATACATGACTTAGCACAATAAACGTCTAATTCCTGCCGTGTGTCCAGGCAGCTGATAACAGCCACTTGTAGGGTATTGCCGTACCCGGGAGAACCCACATTACAGTTTATGGGGTGTATGTCTCCGGCAGCACATGCTGGGCACAATATATCGGACACTGAAATGGCATACATATATAGAAAATTGCAAATCTCACTCCTCTAGATGAATGCCTTAAGGGGTGTAGTTTTAAAATGGGGTCACTTCACTTCTGGTGGATTTCCATTGCTTTGTTACCTCTGGGGCTCTGCAAATGCGACACTACAATGCAAAACGACATATTATTGAAAAAAAAATATTTCTTTTAATTCACAGCCCAATTCAAATAAGTTCTGTGAAAAAACGGTGGGGTTTAAATGGTCACAACACCCATAAATGAATTCTTTGAGGGGTGTAGTTTCCAAAACGGGGTCAGTTTTTGGGGATTTCTGCTATTTTGGCACCACGAGACCTCTTCAAACCTGGCATGCTGCCTAAAATATATTCTAAAAAAAAAAGAGGCCCTAAAATGCACTAGGTGCTTTTTTGATTCTGGGGCTTGTGTTTTAGTCCACGAGCGCACTAGGGCCACATGTGGGATATTTCTAAAAACTTCAGAATCTGTACAATACATATTTAGTAGTGTTTCACTGGTAACGCCTTCTGTGTTACAGAGAAAAATTGAATTTCTGCAAGAAAAATGAAATGTGCAAATTTCACCTCCACATTTCCTGTAAAATGCCTAAAGGGTTAAGAAACTTTCTAAATGCTGTTTTGAATACTTTGAGGGGTCTAGTTTTTAAAATGGGGTGTTTATGGGGGTTTATAATACATAGGCCCCTCAAAGCCACTTCAGAACTGAACTGGTACCTAAAAAAAAAAGGCTTTTTCTTGAAAATATGAGAAATTGCTGTTTATGTTCTAAGCCTTGTGAGAAAAATAAAATAATGTTAAAAAAATGCTGCCAATCTAAAGTAGACATATGGGAAATGTTAATTGGTAACTGTTTTGTGTGGTATAACCGTCTGCCTTACAAGCAGATACATTTAAAATAAAAAATATGCAAATTTTTCAAAATTTTCTCTAAATTTTGCTATTTCTCAGAAATAAACAACAAATTTTACCACTAACATAAAGCACAGTGTGTCACGATAAACAATCTCAGAATCGCTTGGATAGGTAAAAGCATTCCGAAGTTATTACCACATAAAGTGAAATATATTAGAAAAATGGGCTCTGAGCCTTAAGGCCCAAACTAGGCTGCGTCCTTAAGGGGTTAAAGTGTACCTCCATATCTACTCTCCTGCCCGAACTGACATCAGGCATGGAGAAACGCTCCTCCACACTGGGAGGTAGACTTGGTGTGGCAACCGTAGGATGTCCATAGAGTTTTGTGAATGGGTCCAATTCTAATTGATAGGATCTAAGCGCAATATTCTCCGGGCGTTGTACGGTTGCCGCTCAGCGTTACAGAAGCAGCATTCCACGCACTATGTCAGTTCGGGCAGGAGAGTACAAATGGAGGTACACTATAACATTTCCTAGATCTGCTTCTATAAAAAACAACAAAAAAAAAAACCTAAACATGACACTAAGGCCTTATTCACACGAACGTGTCCATTTTGCGCGCGTAAAAAACGCAGCATTTTTCTTGCATTGCTGTTCCGTGTCACATCCGTGTACAGTGCGTGTCTGCGTTTTTTACGCAGTAAGTCATCCGTATGTCACACGTTTTTTATGTCAGCAAAATAAACTGAAGGAGGTGGTTTTTATCTTCCTTTCTTTATCAACTGTTGCGCGAAAAACGCATGGCACACGGATGTGCTGTCCGTGATTTTCACGCACCCATTGACTTCAATGGATGCGTGATGCGCAAAAAATGCACAAGAATAAGACCTGCAGTGAGTTTCACGCAGCGGACACACGCTGCGTGAAAAACATTGAATGTCTGAATGACCCCATTGAATTGCATAGGTCCGTGTGACGTCCGTTGTTTTAACTCACGTAACAGGGACGTAAAATACGCTTGTGTGAATAAGGCCTAATTGTAAGAACTGCATTTGAATATATGTTCTAAAGACCAGATTCACACACAGCGTTTACGTGCATTTTTTATGTTGTTTTTCTCCATAGACTTCAGCAGGTTTTTACAAATGTCTTTAAAAAAATGCTTGTAAAAAAAATATTATTTAAAAAACGTGCCAAGTGCCATATCAAACGCCTACAACTTGCTTCCTTCAACTGATTGCAGGCAGTTTAGTAGATAGTTTTTATTCTGTTTTAAAAAGATACTCTGTGCATCTAGGACTAGTACAGTTTGTGATGCATCTTTTTCTTAATCAGAGAAAACGGGGAGTGGAGACCTCAAGCCTCTCCACATCACTGCTTGCTGGAGTAGTCCTGTATGGCTCTGCCCATTCCCTCTCCTGGGCCACAATGCAAAATCTGTAACAGGCGCCAGCTACCAGGTGGCATTTAAAATACTGGTGTCTTTTTATGTGGACTTTGGGCCACCTCCGGCACAAGGACCTGGGTGTGTGACTGCTAGGTCGGCACCGCCCATAGCCACGGACATGATGCAAATGCAAATAATTCCAAAATTCAGCTCGGTTACCTCTGTATGGTGAAGCTCAAACGAAAACATTTTCGAACAGTTTCTGATCATGTCATTTAAAAAAAATACAACAGGTCGTTCTTTTGGTGTGAGCACAAAAATTACACTGCCAAGAACTTGCATACATTTGATTTTTTGTACGGTCTTCCAAATTTAAATAAATGTTATTATAAATTAAAAATCAAATGACACATTGTTCATACAACAGCTGGGATAATGTCAGGATTGCACTGTTTTGTTACCTAAGTGATGTGAAAAGTGTAATATACTGAACACCTCTAGAGGGAGCTATTGTCCTTATACAAAAACTAAAAAAAAAATCTAACACTACCTGGCTGACGCACACTATGAGAAAAGGATCATTTCCTTACAACTTTTTTTCTGTGTATTTTATAATTATGTGTATTTTAAGTTATAATTATGAAGACTTGTCTGTACTTAATGGCAACCATGCAACTCCAGTATTTATTATTTTAGAAACAACTATTTTTTTTAATCCTTTATAGTGTATCCTACACCCACAACATATATTTTACAATATAAAAAATACAAGGCATTATGCCAAGCCTCCACTCAATACGACTCGCGCTTTGTGCTCATGGTAGAAGGCAGTGTCAAATAAATCATGTTTAAAAGTGAAAAAATAAAAATAAACTTTTTTTAAAATATTTTTTCTATTGCTAAAAGGGGCATTACGGCCTTTTTAGCAATAGAAAAAGTAATATTGTATCACATGGCAAAAGGGGCAGGGCTTAGCCCAATAGGGTGGGGCCTCCACCGAAAAGATAGATTTATCATAACTAAAAACTGGCGTTAGTTATAGCACAAATCTACACCTTCTCATAGCAGGCCGTAAATATGCATTTCTGTCTCTCAGACAGCCAAAAATGTGCCAAATATATCAAGAGGTGTGCGTTCTCAACCGATTAGTTTAAGACTGGGGTTTGACACACCAATCTTAATATATATCCCCCATTGTGTGTAGAAAGCTCAGTCGTTGAATTAATTATTCATGGGCAAAACTTTTTTTTTTTTTTTAACAATTTTTAGCCCTTCAGAATAGGTGCAGTGATTTACTTTTCAGTCTTGTAACCACGAATGAGCCTTACGAGAAAACAGTATAAGTCCGGAATATGTGTCTACACTGGATACAGTCATACTGAGGAGCACTAAACCTGAGGCTTATTATATAAAACATATATATCATCATTCACACATCTATATGTATATGTATATGTTTCTGGTGGTTCTTAGAGCTAGGGTCATAAGAGATAAATCAGTGATATTGAAGGGGTAAGGGTTTTCCTGATGGTCCTGAAAATGTACCTGCACAGTAAATTAAGACATCAGGGCAAACTGGACAATAGTCCGTGACCCACAGTCCCTAAGGGGCCCTGAGAACAGGACCCTCAGAAGCAACTTGACAGTGGGATCAGGTAGAGTGTTCATTGCTGAACGCTCAGCCCCGACATAGAGTGAATATATGTGACTGATATCTGGCCTGTATTTTTACCCCTAGATCACCAGGGACTTTACTATTAAGTCCCTCACCAGCATAGGCCAGCAGGGAAGTTACTAATACGCCTTCACTACCCTAGACAACCCGGGATGTTTCTTCTAACCCATTCACTGCCCTAGACCACCATGGATGTTAAGAAGCCCTTCACTACACTGGACAACCAGGGATTTTTGCACTAAACCCCTATCGGTCATCCACATGCTGCGGCATTGCTGCATTTTTTCCGTCTGAAATTGCGGATGGAAAAAACGCAGCACAATACAGTAGTGGCAACAGATCTCACCCACACGCTGCGTAAAAATTCAGAGCAGAAATTGACCTGTGGCGCCTAATTTCAATTCCTGCTACGGAAAGTGGACAGAATTGCTGTGTTTTTCAGAGATGTCACGATCCCCCAACATTGTGAAAAACGCGTCAAAATACGCACCATTTTCTGCCATAAAAACCGCAGGAAATGGTGGGTTTTTGCAGCGGAAAGTCTGATAATTTCAACGGAATTGCTGCAGAAATTTTCTGCAGCAATTCTGTTACGTGTGGTCCTTACTGCCCTAAACTACAAAGGATATTTCCATTAACCCTTTTACCAACCTAGACCATTTAGGCTATTCCTGTTAAAGAGACTCTGTCACCACATTATAAGTGCCCTGTCTCCTACATAAGGAGATCAGCGCTGTAATGTAGGTGACAGCAGTGCTTTTTATTTAAAAAAACGATCTATTTTTACCACTTTATTAGCGTTTTTAGATTTATGCTAATGAGTTGCTTAATGCCCAAGTGGGCATATTTTGACTTTAGACCAAGTGGGCGTTGTACAGAGGAGTGTATGATGCTGACCAATCAGTGACCAATCAGCGTCATGCACTCCTCTCCATTCATTTACACAGTGCATAGTTAGATCCTGTTAGATCCTTATGTGTTGTCTTATACTAACGCATTAACAATACTGAAGTGTTTAGACAGTGAATAGACATTCCACGGGATGTCTATTCACAATCTCTGCACATCGTTACTCTGTCTGTGGTAGTTACAGCAGAGGAAGCGTGATCTCGCGAGATTGCGCGGTAAATGACAGGTTACAACGAGATCACGCTTCCTCTGCTGTAACTACCATAGAAACAGTAACGAAGTGCAGAGATTGTGCATAGACATTCTGTGGAATGTCTATTCACTGTCTAAACACTTCAGTATTGTTAATGTGTTAGTATAAGACAGCACATAAGGATCTAACAGGATCCCTATGCGCTGTGTAAATGAATGGAGAGGAGTGCAGGACGCTGATTGGTCACTGATTGGTCAGCGTCATGCACTCCTCTGTACAACGCCCACTTGGTCTAAAGTAAAAATACACCCACTTGGGCATTAAGCAACTCATTAGCATAAATCTAAAATCGCTAATAAAGTGGTGAAAATAGATCGTCTTTTAAAATAAAAAGCATTACTGTCACCTACATTATAGCGCCGATCTCCTTATGTAGGAGACAGGGCACTTATAATGTGATGACAGAGCCTCTTTAACCCCTTCACCACCCTCATTTCATACAGAATGGCTTTTTTTCCTCTCTGTCTCCACCGGCCTGTGGCTCCTTTGGTGCATCTGAGACTAGAAGGGGGAAACATACAACTACTTAGAAGCTGATCCAATATCACAGTCAATATTATGCAGTTAAGCCCCCACCCTTGATGATTTAACTTATTAATTATTATTATTATTATTATTATTATTATTATTGCATGCCTGTTGATAAATTTGGGGCATCTGGCTAGACTTGCTAGATACTTTTCTTCTCATTATGCCACATTTGATTTGGTTTATTTGGCAACAGAATTTTGTGCCAGATCTTTGGCACATTTTAAGCCACGCCCATTTTCCGTTAAGCCCCACTTATTTTTCGGAACTGTTTAAAAAACTGTTTAGAGGTGCAAACATCTGTACTAAAATTAAATGCTTGTAAACACATTCTGGGCACAAAGACATTAGTAAATCTGCCGCAATGTACATAAAGCAATATCTACAATAAAAAGTCAAGCAAAAAAAGTTATTATAGTTAAACCAGCATAAACAAAAAAGTACTAATTTCTGAGATTTTGTATTGAACGATAGGCCACTAATGTATGGTCTGAGGGGTCTGACCTTCAGGACCCGCACTAATCTGCAGAGCAAAGAGGCAGTGGCACTCATTGGAGCGTAATTACCCTTTTCACTGCAGTACATAACACAGGGATGTGACACCAGCGAGCGCCGCTGTCACTCCATTCTTCTGATTGGTGGGAGTCCTGCTAACACCCGGGACTAACGGCCAGAAATGGTGATCGCGCTGTTAGTGCCTGTTTAACCTCTTAGATGCTGCGATCAAGCACGATAGCAGTATCTAAGATGTAACAAACAGGGGGTGCCATGCCACCCTCTCACTGCTCATCACCTCCCCCATTGCAAAGCGATCGGGGGGCGCCAATGGTTGTCATGGCAGCCCAGGAGCCTATTGAAGGCCCCCAGGACTGCCTTTCTTCATCTCCTGTTAAGCCGTGTCTCTGGCAGGGCCTAACAGGAGCCTGTAAAAATGACAATATACTGCAATACATAAGTTTTGCAGTGTATTGTACCAGCGATCTGATGCCTTCACGAATTTTATGGCAGATTTTGACCTGCCTGCAAATTCTCAAAAACGCTGGCAGGTTAGGCAGAATTTGCAGGCTGGTCAAAAACGCTGTTAAGAACGCTTTCTCCCATTGATTTCAATGGGGGGTCAGAGGCGGAAGCGCGTCAAGAAAGAGCATGTTGGTTGTTTTACCGTGAGCGGCTAAAAACCGCCGCAGAAAAAACCGCCTCCGCCTTGCATTTAAATCAATGGGACGTGGTTTCGGACACTTTTTGTCGCTGATTCAGATGCGGTTTCCACGTCAAAATAAGCATAAAAGATATCCATGTGAATACACAAGCAGAATAAAATCTGCCTCCAATTTTCCTTAATTTTTGGAGGCATTCTTTAAAATGCAGGTTGTTTTTTAGCGTGGTTTTTGAGAAAGTTTTTAAAACTTTTTTACGCCAGTTTTTTTTAGGTTTCTTTTTGGTTGGAAACCTTTCATTTGTCAAATCTGCTAGCGTTTTCTTTTTACCAAACCTCAAAACCGCATCAAGCCTCGTGAAGCGTTTTTTTCCCAGCCTCCAATTTATTTCAATGGGAGTTTTAAGAGCAGAATCTGCCCCAAGATAAAGCAGAATGCTTTTTTTTTTTTCAGAAACGTCTTGAAAAAATAACCCACCTCTGATTCCTATTGTAATCCATGGGTGGCAGATTTGGAGAACTTCTGGATGCTAATTCTGAGGCAGAAAATTCTAAATCAGCGTAAAAAAACCCACAAGTGTGTGAACAAGGCCTTGGAACAAAGGTGGTTAAGAAAAAAAAGTTGATATAAAAAAAGAATAAAAAAATATTTCAAAATGTGGCCTAAAAACATTTCTATGTCTCCTGGATTTTAGGTTTACTAAATTCCTGAGTAAAAGCTAAATGACAGCAGTTTTAACTGGTGATATCTCAGGCTCTTTGCTAATGAAGGAGTTAAGTCTTTTACATAAATATGTGTGAATTTTCCCTCTAAACCCTTGTTAGAACTTGTAGCAATCTGACACGTTATATACTTAGGATAAATTATCTTTCCTATGGGAAATCACTGGGCGACTCATTATCTTGCATGTATTGGCAGTCAGCACACACAGGCCTCACTTGTTTTAGAAGTGATCAGTGTTCTTGAAATATAATGAGTTGCGCGTCCATTGTGTTTTCCGTGCCAGGATATATAATAAACTATAATAAACCGTTCAGCTTTGTTTATTATTCTGCTGTTTATTTTTTTCTAAAATTGATCAGTTTACCTTGATAGCAAAAGTGACATTTAAATACATTCACATAAATTCTGCTCATTTTTCTAAAATTCAGCAAGTATAAACGATGGGCCCGGAGACTTCTGATATAATAGATTTCATTGTGTTGATGTCTGTACAGGCCACTTTTTTGGTATTTTTGCCTTCGTTCTATTTTACTCTAGTGTAGAGGAGTTGCTATAGGGGGTGCAGAGGTAGCAGTCGCACCTGGGCCAGAGGGAGTCCGACGGCCACTCCATCAGAAGACACCAGTATTGGCATATGGCCATAAATGGCACGTGGAAGGTGAAGGGCACTGTTTCAAATGTTGTATTTGGTCCAGGAGCTTGTAGTTATTCTCTAGTGGCCAGCTTGGTTGCAAACCTCTTTTTTTATTATTCAGTGTTCATGGATTATGTTTCCAGGGAGCGCGATGATCAACGTTGCCTGTCAGGCTGAAGACGGCTCTCATAGAACCTCTATGTGAGCCATCTTCAGGCTGACGAGAAGCGACGATCACAGCCGTAGGTGCAAAGCGCTGAGCTGAGTTCTTCTGCACCTTTGTTGGAGTGATGGTGGGAGTATCAGCGGCCAGACCTTCACTGACCCAAACTTTTGATATGTCTCTATGACATATCAAAAGTTTGATGAAAGTGCAGTCACTCTTTAACTTATATATATTTATATATATGCTTGGCGATCCTGGTGGCCAGATGTACAATATTAGTGACCTAGGATTGATCAATTCTTATTTGCATATTGCATAATATACATCCCATGTTGGTTTGTCTAAAAAAATGTATATGACCCAGTGGCGGATCATCATTAGGGCGGTTCAGGCGGCCGCCCGGGGGCCCAAGGCTCCCGGGGGGCCTATGGCCATCCCAACCGCACATAACCGCACGGACCCCTCATGTCCGGTGGCGTTGCTAGCACCGGAGGGGGCCCTGTTGCTAGCGGCAGCCACATTCATTTGTATCTGAGACCTCAGGACTCAGATACGAATGAATATTATAGGCTGCAGGCCACATTAGGCCTGCAGCCTATAAGGCGCTAAGAAGACTCCCTGCTCAGGCCGGCGTGATGAGGTACTGCATCACGCCGGTCTGCGCATGCGTCTAGTCCGGAGGATTCACATGCGTCCAGCTGGAGCGGCCGCCACAGGGCAAGGTAAATAATATATTTTATTTTTTTAGGTGGGGTAGTGCTGTGTATATATTCAAGGAGGTGGGGGGAGTGCTCCATTACACTATATACAAGGGCGAGTGCTGGGTGGCCCTATATACAAGGGGGAGGGAAGCACTGTGTGACACTATATACAAAGGGGGGAGTGATCTGTGACACTATATACAAGGGGAGAGCGCTGTGTTCACTATATACAAAGGGGGAGCGCTGTGTGCACTATATACAAAGGGGGAGCGCTGTGTGCACTATATACAAAGCGGGGAGCGCTGTGTGCACTATATACAAAGGGGGAGCGCTGTGTGCATTATATACAAAGGGGGAGCGCTGTGTGCACTATATACAAAGGGGGAGCGCTGTGTGCACTATATACAAAGCGGGGAGCACTGTGTGCACTATACAAAGGGGGAGCGCTGTGTGCACTATATACAAAGCGGGGAGCGCTGTGTGCACTATATACAAAGGGGGAGCGCTGTGTGCACTATATACAAAGGGGGAGCGCTGTGTGCACTATATACAAAGGGGGAGCGCTGTGTGCACTATATACAAAGGGGGAGCGCTGTGTGCATTATATACAAAGGGGGAGCGCTGTGTGCACTATATTCAAAGGGAGTGCTGTGTGCACTATATACAAAGGGGGAGCGCTGTGTGCACTATATACAAGGGGGAGCACTGTGTGCACTATATACAAAGGGGGAGCGCTGTGTGCACTATATACAAGAGGGAGCGCTATGTGGCCCTATATACAAGGGGGAAGTGCTGTGTAGCCCTATATACAAGGGGGAGTGCTGTGTGACCCTATATACAAGGGGGAGGGAAGCGCTGTGTGGCACTATCGACAAAGGGGGGAGCAGTGTGCAACATATACAAGGGGGAGCGCTATGTGGCCCTATATACAAGGGGGCGCGCTAAGTTGCCCTATATGCAAGTGGGGAGTGCTTTGTGGCCCTATATACAAGGGGGGAGTGCTGTGTGACACTATGTACAAAGGGGGAGGGCTGTGTAGCACTATATACAAGGTGGGGGCGGTGTGGCGCTATCCACAGCGGTATGTGTGTTGCGCTCTTTACAGGGGGGTCTGTGGCGCTATTTGCAAGAGGGGGAGGGCAGTATGGCACTATCTATAGGGGGCTGTGTGTAACGCTCTCTATGGGGGGATGTGTGTGTTGCTAGCTATATGGGGGATGTGTGATATATACAGGGTCTGTGTGTGGCACTATGTACAGGGGGCTGTGCGTATGTGGTGTTTTACAGTGTATGGTATTATTATATTCAGGCGCGCAGTGTTTGGTGCTATTATATTTAGGGGCACAGTATGTGGCTCCATGATAATTTTATTTTCGTTTATAGGTGTGGAAATGTTGGAAAAGTGAGGAGCCGAAGACTTCTGAGTGGCAAATTCTGCAGAAATGGGTCATGGCCGGGAGAAGTCGTCATGAGCTCTGGACCGGATGGAGAAGAAATGAGGAAAAAAACTACTAGAATCTGAGACGTTGTCACCTGTGAGTCACTAGATTTATAGAGAATCTGTCACCTCTCCTACATGTTTATTATAGGAAATCCTTGTATTTCACAAAAAGTCTTTCTGCAGTCCAGGACTGATAGACAATTCCCCGTGTCAGGAGGATGTGTCCCAGCACAGTGTGATACTGTCAGTATGTAGGGACACAGCCCTGTGACAAGGGGAATCGTAATACCCATTTGTTAATGCTTGCCCAAAAAGGTAGTGTTAAAAATAGTTACGGCGCAGCAGGGCGGCGGTGCGGAAGGGGGGCCCAAGTTTGGGTAACAGCCCAGGGCCTATAGTCTACTTAATCCGACACTGATAGGACCATTTATAAAAATACGTGCCATGTCCCCAATTGCAGCAAGGCCAAGTAGTATTTGCTTTGTTGTTTTTTCTGTGCGATAGTGAGACTGCACGAGGCTTTAAGGCTGATTATGTGCCCGCGTCTTATGACAGGGTCGCCTTTTTGTCAAGATCAATGATCTTTAATTGATCTTTACAAGTCTGTCACCCGGTCATATGTAGTCAGATATATATGAGGGCTGTCAACATCTGTCATATGGCATCTTCCAAGTGTTCAAAGAACAATGAATGGCAGTCAGCGAGATCAACAGACCTAAATATGATTATATCCGCATTTTGTTCTATCTTGACATGATCAATAACATCCAATTGAGCTTTCCTGATCTATCTGCCAGTCATATATACTCAAAACCACAGGTCCTGTCCATCTCTGTCACATGTTGTTTTGCAGGTGTTCCATGATGCCGAGGATTGTCCAAAACAACTGGACAACAGCTGATCTGATCTTCATCAGATTCCCCCTGTAAAGACATAGAAAACACAATCCCTTAGACTCTACACCGCAGTTTAGCGTCAAACCAAACTGTGTAGCAACCCAGTGAAATCACCACTTGGTTCTCGACTTTGTAAAGTCCGGTTCAAAGAACATGCCATCTAATGTCACAAATCCTATCATGTGTTGACCCGTGGTAAAATGATTTCCACTCTTTAAACATACTGATAGACTTACTGGAAGAAGAGACCAGAATTGTTGAGGCAGCTCTATAGCAATATCGTTACTTTTTTTTTTATACGTTTTTCTAAGGTACAGACCTTAACCCCTTCCAACCCTGCACTGTAACTGTATGGCACTGGGAGCCAGCACTTAACCCCCAGCGCCGTGCATTTACGATACTGTGATCGCAGGGGCACAGTGATTGTGCCTGCGTGATCATCCACAGAGAATGGCTGTACATGACAGCTGCCACTCTACGACAACCACCGGATTCAGAGAAAACGCAAATCCTCACCGTTCAATCGTTGTGATGCCACAATCAATAGAGATTACGGCATCACAAAGAAGGGGGACTGCCGTTCCCCTCTGATTACCAGCCCCAGTAATAGTGATCGCCGGGCTGTCAGTTTTAAGGGACAGCCCCGTGTCTAACTTAAACCCTCATGATGATTCTGAACTGATCCCTGTTAGGGCATGCCTAAGGTACACCCTAACAGCTGCCTGTGTATTTTTTTACATTAATGGATAAATAATTGGAATATATAGCTACTCCAATTTATTATAAGGAAAAAAGTAAATTTAAGAAAATAAAAGTCTCCTCGTGGGACAAAAAAAAAAAAGTAGATAAAGTTTAATAAAATAACACTGTTTTAAATAAAATAAGTCATAACACATAAAAACAAGATACCTCCTTAATTGTTACAATCTGTACAGTAAATTAAAACAAATTAAATTTAAATTTAATATGTCTAAGGAATAGCAGAAAACAAAAACAAAAAAAGGCAGAATTGAATTTTTGGGGAACACCCCAAAACACAAAAATCAAGACTTCACGCAGCAACTTCAGCGGCAAAAAGTTATAGCTCTCGGAAAGCAGCCGGGCTAAAATGGAAATATTAGTTGTGTTGTAGGGGTCAAAATGACTGGCGTCCTTAAGAAGATAAACCCTTAAGGATGCAGATTATTTTGGTCTCCAGGACGCAGCTCATTTTTCTGTTTGGTTTCCTTAACCATCTTAGGATCTAGCAGTTACTTTGTTGTTTTGAGTGACCACTAATGACTGATGTCATGATGCACTAAGATGTCAAACACACCCATGTATGAGAATATACCTGATGTATATAGCAAATGTTAACCACCAGAGGGTTTAATTGAAGATCCTGGGCCACAAAATCTGTACGGGGGCGTCCACCTACCATGTGCCATTTATAATACTGATGTCTTATGTGGATGAGGGGCTTTAGGCTCCCTCAGGTACCAGTGCTTGGGTGTGACCGCTACCTTTGCACCTGATATAGCTACACTCTGTTATTGACTATGACATTAAAATAAAGATCTGTTGTAATTTTAACATTTTTAATATCTTTATTAGAATTTTCTGAGAATTTGAAAAATTCAGTTTTTTATAGACATTAAATTAAAGTATTTTGAAATGACATTACCAGAGATGTGTTGATCAGAATGGTCTTTTTATAATGTCCTGTATAACGGAGACACATTGCCATTCTTGCAGGAATCTATAGTTATTTCTAGGAACAGTAATTGACTAATTATGATGTAGTGAATGTATAATGAGTTGTAGTGTTGGATCGGCTGCATTTCCCAAAAGACACAATTATAATCATTAATGGTCATGTATAGATGTATCCTACAAGCTCCCATCGTAATCTCTCTGGTTTGCATGGGAGATCATGTCCATAAGGGGTCTGGCTGTAGAAGCCAATTAATAATAATGTTTTAAAAACTGGGTGATTGACATTTTTAGTGCACAGTTACCTATATATTCCTGAAAAATTTCTAGAGGCACTTAATTTGGTTATGCATTCAAACTCCATCTACTGAGCTCAAAGACTGCCATGGTAAATGTTTAAAGGTAACCTGACAGCCCGTTTATTCTGCCCTGGGAGGAAGGAGTCCGGCGTATTCATGAGCTGCCGCTCCCCCCGCCCAGTCGCCAATGATTGGCCCGCCCAGCCGCCAATGAAATCAGCATGTCTGTCTCTACTTTATGCTGCCCTCAGAAAGAGTGACATAAATGGGCTGACAGGTTCACATTTAGTCTTCGACTCTCATAGTGTTCCTGAATGCATAGATAATACTTCTAAAACGACCCCTGTCCACACGTATTTAGAGGTACAATATATATAAAATAATGTCACACACAGCCAAATAGTGCCCATATTATAGTGCCATGAAGTGCCCCAAAAAATACTGTCCACACAGCACCCACATAATTATGCTGATACAGTGCTCACATATTGTAATATTGACGGTCAGACCACACCAATCAGTTAGGGTCCTCTTAGTCTGATGACTCGTTGATCGGTGCTCGTTTGCTCCTTTCACACAGATCCATGTATAGGAACGAGCGCTCGTTATTCCGATCGCTCATCCCCATACATTTCTATTATGTTGGCAGCACGTTTCCCTGTTTACACAGGGAGTTGTGCTGCCGGCAACGATAATATCTTCGGCTGCATAAACGATACAATCAGCCGATGAACAAGCGTTTGCTCGTTTATCGACTGATCGCTGCCCTGTTTGCAAAAGGCAATGATCGGGAACGAGGGTTCTATGAACGCTCGTTTGCCTGATAATTGGCCCGTTTAAAAGGGTCTTTAGTTCATGGCATATCCTACGGATTCGCCATCAATATTTGTCACTGAAATACTCTTAAGACGATTGTAGATATGAGAGATAAAGTTTTTGCTTTACTCATTATATAGGTGAGTTATTGTACCAGTAAAATTGTTTATACAGGGTGTTCAGATCAAGTTTCTTTAAAAAAAATAATCATTGGCACTTCATCCCACAATTCTAACAAAGCTTTTTGGAGACTTTTCTACGTCCATTTCATGTCCCTGTCATGTATATCACAACCAGAACACCTGCACCTTTCCACATTGTGAACTAACGCTTTGTTTTAGACTTTTTCTGAGATTCTGCAAAGTGTATATTTTTTTTGCCAGTCACCCACAAGTGCCGACAATACAAATGACACCGTGTTTAGCCAATATTATTTGCTGCTGCCAGTTGGCCGGTGCGGTGTCACTTCACTATTCAAGCAATGTTAAAAGATCATTGTATTGTGGTATTTTACTTCATTTTATATGGAATGAAAACAAAAATGCCTGCAAACATTCCAACTATTTTGTGACTGTTCGTACTCATACACACGGCCGTATTGGTTCATGTGGAATGTTTCCGTAATATGGCATCTATAGGATTCTATGGGCCAAACTAAACCTCCGATTTTACACAGTTGCCTAATAGCTTTCTTCTCATTTTAAAATTGTGCCTTGTTCCATTGGAAGCCCTATTACGAAGGTATTCTACCCTAGAACCTATGCGTGCAGAAGAATATGGCGGCACATGAAGTGCCCTAGAGCCGTAATACAGACCTATAGGGATTCTGTCTGCTTCCTTTTCTTTATATCATAAAAGGGTATGTGCACACGCAAAATTAAAAACGTCTGAAAATACGGAGCTGTTTTCAAGGGAAAACAGCTCTTGATTTTCAGACATTTTTTAAGCCACTCGCGGGTTTTTTTGCATAGTTTTCGGAGCTGTTTTTTTATAGAGTCAATGAAAAACGGCTCAAGAAGTGATATGCACTACTTTTTCGCTGCCGTCGAAACAGAACGCCATTTTTCCCATTGAAATCAAATTGGAGGCGTTCTGCTTCCGATTTTTCGGCCGTTTTTCGTTCAATTACAGCCCTAAAAAAAGCCAAAAATAAGCTGTGTGAACATACCCTAATTGAGTAGAAGACTGGGTGCTATCAGGGCCAAATAAAAGTATGGCTGTAACAGAAGAAAAAAGGGATACAAAGGTGCTTGTGTGTAGTCAATGGAAAAGGACAGGAGACGCTAGAAGCAGTCTATGAGCAGTTAACCCGTTGGTGACCACCAATACGCCTTTTCACGGCGGTCACTAACGGGCCTTAGGCTAGGCCGCAAACTTTTCACGGCAGCCTAGTCCTGCATGGGTGTCCTGTGTAGACTGAAGCGGGAGCTCGACTGTCTGACGAAGTTTCCTTTGATCGCGACTGTTTAACCCCTTAGATGCTGAAGTCAATAGCGAATGCGATCATGGGCCACCAATGGTTTGCCATGGCAGCTGGGGGCCTAACAAAGGCCTCCAGGCCTGCCCTGGCTATTTGTCTATTAGGCCGTGCCAGATTGATTGATAGTTTTAGACTGACGGGCAATAATGATTTGGTATACTATGTATACAAAAGCATTATAGCAGCGATCAAAAGATCTCTAGTAAAGTCCCCTAGTAGGACTAAAAAAATATTGAATTAATGTGAAATAAAAATTATTAATAAAGGTGCACAGTAAAAAATATATATATATTTTTTTCCCATAAAAAGTTGTTTTGTTTAGTGTGAAAAAAGAAATAAAAATACACATGGAATCACGCGATCGTAATGACCTGAACAATAAAGTTAACATGTAATTTAAACGCAAAAAAACAATGGCGAAATTACAAACATTTTTCCATTACCCCACCCCCCAAAAAAGTTATAAAAGTTAAACAGTAAATAAAGAAGCTATAGCTTTGAATATGTGACCATGGAAAAACTGAAAAATTGCTTGGTCATTAAGGGCAAAGCCCCACGTGGCGGAATTGCTCTGGAATTCCGCTGCGGACACTCCGCAGCTTTAATCCGCAGCGGACCCGTTTCTCCATTGACTTCCACTTCTTTTTAGTAGGGTTCGTTTAGACGATGCAGAAAATTCCGTTGTGGAGCATAGGCTGCGGTGCGGAATTTGGTGTCCGCAGCATACAATGGATGTTGCGGACCTGTGGCGGACTGGTTGCGGACTCATTGCGGAAGTTCTCCATTGACTTCAATGGAGATTCAAAATTCTGCAATGAAGTCCGCAGATGTTATGTACATGGTTATGTGTGCTGCGGAGCGTATTGGTTTTTTAACATGACATTTCTTCATTCTGGCTGGACCTATGTGTATTTCTAGGTCTACAGCCAGACTGAGGAAGTCAATGGGGCTCCCGTAATTATGGGAGCGTTGCTAGGCGACGTCAGTAAATAGTCACTGTCCAGGGTGCTGAAAGAGTTAAGCGATCGGCAGTAACTGTTTCTGCACCCTGGACAGTGACTACCGATCACAATATACAGTAAAAAAAATAGAAGTTCATACTTACCGAGAACTCCCTGCTTCTTTCTCCAGTCCGGCTTCCCAGGATGACGTTTCAGTCTAAGTGACGGCTGCAGCCAATCACAGGCTGCAGCGGTCACATGGACTGCCGCGTCATCCAGGGAGGTCGGGCTCGATGCCGAAAGAGGGACGCGTCACCAAGACAACGGCCGGTAAGTATGAAATTCTTTTACTTTCACTAGGGAAAGGGCTGTCCCTTCTCTGTATCCTGCACTGATAGAGAGAAGGGAAGTGCTTTCACCTCAATACGCAACGGCCAGTCCGCATCAATTTACTGCACATTTTGGGCAGATCCGCAACAGAATCTGCAACGCAGATTCTGTGCGACATTGATGCGGACAGTTGCGGAAGAAATACGCCACGTGGGGCATGCCCTAAGGCCTAAAATAGGCTGGTCACTGAGGGTTTAAGGATCGTGGAGATCCCAGCAGTAGAAACCTCGACATTCAGACATTTAGGGCATAGCATATGTAATGGATTTCCTATAAATGAGTTTGTTTGCTTTAGTTAGCCTGTGGTAAAAACCATGGTGATTCTTGGCCACGAAGCCACTTCATGTACTTGTACCCTAATGGTCCCCTGACAATAAACTCATAAACTGACCACAACGTGTACTGCGAGCCCCACTGATCAGCTGTAATCTGTAGGGGAACCTGGCAATGAGTCTTCAGTTTCCCTGCTGCAGTTTATCAAAGCCACTTTTGCAGTTTTTCATGACTGCGACAACAAAAGTCACAAAACTGGCAAGTGTAAATGCACCCTCATGATAAGGAAAAAAATTATGTTTCACAGGAGCCCCAGTAGGTATAAAACAGTGGCCTGTAAAAGTAATATAGTGGGTTTTTTCTTATTATTTTACAACAAACTATAAAGCAAAATAGTTATATAAAACTTGGAAAATGTGCACATATATCAGGGAGGATTGTTCTATGTGTGGGTAGAGAGAGTCCTGTATTTTATAGAAATTGTAAAACACTGACGTGTGTGAAGAATGAGGAGATTGATAGACACATCCCGTATAATGAAGCCTAACTAGTATAAATGTAACCCTTTCACCCATATCTAAAATGATACACTGCATTTTACATGCAGAAATCATAGTCTATCAAATGTATTAAAGACATATGTGAAAGGCAACAATTATAAAGGTACATCATTTATATTTTTACAGATCCTTTACCCTTAGATTATAATAATAGCTTCTGTAAAATTGTATTTTATTTAGCTGGGGACAACCAACATGGCCACTGTAATGGCAAAGTCCCACAGGGGCAGCATTAACACCGCCGCCATGTGACCAACTGACCTGAACAGCAACGCCCCGTGTCCAAAAAGCCCTAATAGTGGCCATGTGGACTTTTAACCAGTTAAATAAAATTGGAAATACTTTACAGATGCTATCATTATAATGGTCTTGTGGTGTTGCAGGTAAAAATGCTGTTTACCTGCAAAATCGTGCCGCCATTATTGAATACACTCTTATGGCTGCACAATTTTGCTGGTAAACAGCGTGGTCATTAACAATCAATTTGAAAACTGCACCAAAGAATATGCCAGAAATGTTTTTGGCCAGATCCCGGCCCCTTCTATCCTGCCCCGTAGGGCCTTACCCTTACAGTTCCCAAATAGGTTGTCACGCAACTTCAAAATCTTCTAAATGCAAATTTTAAAAGGATTTGTAGCAGAAATGAGGGGAAGCTTGATGATTCACTACATAGCTATGTACTGTACAATTACTGTCTGGAATATATCAGTATATCTCAGTGTATGCTTAGTTATATCTGTTCCTAGAAAAACTGTGTGACAACCAATATGGCCATTATTACAGCTCCGAAGGGGGTTGTCACAAGCTTTCCCAGACTTAGGCAGAGCTGCTCCAATACATCTAAAATAAGAAATGAAGTAACTTATCCTACAGTTTTATGTATACATCTCCTATGTAGACTTGTGTGTCTCCAAGGTTACAGACTACAAGCAAACCCTGTGTGTAGTCTGATCCTGCTTACTCATCTACTGCCTACATAATTCTGCATAGGAGTTGTAGACACAAAACTAAAATTTTTATTTTAGACTGTTTGCAAAGTTGCTACAAATGTATACAGCCTTTAAATATTTATCTAATTGTTTTGGTCTGTGTCCATCCTTAGACCATTTTCCTCCTTGGTTGGCTATTGGAATTTTTCTTTTCTTTAATTTTTTTTTTACTGTAAAATGGTTCTCAAGTTTTGGAAAGGACGTGGATGATGTCTGCAAAAAACATATTATTTGTCCTTATGTATTTATGTAGGTAAAAAGGTCACTATAGGAAACATCAGACATGAGGCTCTTGGGCTCTTTGCAGAAGCTTTACCTTGACCCACCACCAAGCAAGTAAGATGACAACTTCCTAATAACATCTTTGTATACTTTGCCTCCATGCTACCAAATACTCTTATATGGGAACCTATGGGCTTGACCATAAGTAAAGGCCCTTTTTCATCAGACGATAAGCGGCCGGTGCAGCAAGCGCCGATCAACAAGACATCGTTGATGAGCGCTCATTTGCTTCGGTCACACAAAGCTATGGATGGAGATGAGCGGTCGTTACTCTGATCGCTCGTCCCCATACGTTATTATCATATCGGCAGGATGTCTCCCTGTTTACACAGGAAGATGCGCTGCCGACAACGATAATATTTAGCTTTTTTAAAACGATACGACCAGCAGATGATCGAGTGTTTGTTCGTTCATCTTCTGATCGTTCCCCTGTTTACACAGGGCAATTATCGGCAACGAGCATTATATGAACACTCGTCTGCCCGATAATCGCCCAGTGTAAAACCCCCTTAAGCCCCTGGTAACGTCTGCTTATTGGATAGCCCACCCAATGACCTGCTAAAGTTTGCCCCAGTGGAGAAGCTACAGGGGGCTTCTCCACTGGGGCAAACTTTAGCTTGTCACTGGGTGGGCTATCCAATAAGTTCAAGAATGTACTGCTACTTTATATTCCACATTGTATTTTATCATCAAGTCTGACACACACATTGAGCGTGACCAATGCCACCATGTATGCCACCTGCTAACCAAGAAAAGCTTTTCTTTAACAAAGTTGACAGACAGTATCGACCTCAAAGGCATCTTTCATTTATCATGTCCTCTCTCTCCCTGATTATGACGTCAAAGATATCATTTTATCATTGTCACCTTTATGTCAGCCAGTCGATTAAATGCTTTTAACGCACCGCATAATGACATTCAGTGCAGACGAGATCCGATCTTTTGATATTCTATTTCACCGATGTAAGGCTTAAAGAAGATGGCAGCCAAAGAGAATAGCCTCAGTCTTGCTTGGAACACCGTTTTGTTGCAAGCGTAAATCACTTGTCAGTTCACGCTAAATGTAACTGTGTTATAATCTGAGTGGGGTGGGGGAGGAAGGAACTGATAATCGCTTCGGTCGTATCCCTGGTAGCGTCATACATTAAAGACTGACAGGTCCTTCTTTTGAATGACAGGTGTCCTTTGAAATGCCTGTGAATCTGTATCTGTACAGGCTGTTGAAATGCATATTTCCATCCTTATCGTAAAGGGATGGATGGCCCAGATAGGTGCTGTTAACATTGCAAATAGCTCCAGAATTATTCATTGTCAGCTGCGGGCAGAGAATAGGGGAAAGTTTTATTATTCAGCATGCACAATAGGAGGACGCTTAATGATTCTCCGTTACCCTGGCAGAATTGTCTGTCGTCTTCAGGCAATAGGCAGAGGGTGACACAGGTCTGGCCAAATGTTAGAGCAAGATCATACGTCCCGGTCCCATTTTAATTTCTAATACATTAATCTTTCCTTCACAGATGCACAATGAATATTCCAGTCTCTTGTTTGTTAGGAGCTGTCTCGCTTTCATCCATTCAGGTGGTTTCATTGACTGGGGAAACTCGCTTAAAAGGCCTGATCAGTCAATGACAACTGTCTCACAATAGCACCGAGTAGTCCTTTTCTCTTCCCTTTTCAGGCATCTGATAGACAAGTTTGACACCTGATCTCTGGGGACCTTATGGAGTCACACAGAACCCTTAGGAGACTCTCTTTACTTTATCATTCCGCAAAGAATTGTCACAGGTGAATGTATCACACTTCTTCAGAAGTTGAACTCGACCCCTCAAATCCAGTTCATTTGCACTTTGCGTATCGCGTTGGAATTAAAAAACAGGATTACCTTGGCTTAGTGCTGTTTTACAAGCAGCCAGCAAGGCGCGGAGCATTCATTCTCTAATTTAAACCCTTTGTCTTTGCCGGCTAATTAGTATTGTTTTAAGTTCATTATCCGGCTTCACACATTGTTACTAGTTGGGTGGCAATTCTTGTAAGCTACATCCATACTTTTGCAGTAAGTGACCCCCGCCATTGTTAAATTATCCCGAGCCGCTGCGTTACAGTAAGCATTGCCATCTCCAATTAATTGAATTCCTATTAGTCCACTCTACTTAATTAGCAAAAGAGGAATTACATGCTCAGAAATTTTTATTTACACATTTATTTTTGAAATTTCAGAAAAAATTGTCACAACCTGTTGTAAAAATATGTTTCATTTTTTATTTCAACCACTTAGATTTAGTGCAAATAAACAAAAAAAAATATTGGTTTTAAACATATTTAACATATTTGATCAATCCATTTTTATGAGATTGATTATTTTAAGTGAACTTTTTCAATAAAAAAAAAAATTATATTAAATTTGGAGTGGGTAGTTTGCAATCTCTGTAGGGGGCGCTGCAAAGGAATAATTCATAAATCAAACATGAATGGCACACCTTGAGGACCATGAACAGTTGATTGGGGGTCTCTGCAGGTGATCACAACCTTGAAAGTGGATTATTCAAAAGTAGGCCAAATCTTGAAGCACTAACTAGAGGGAAAGTTACATATGAGATAGATAAATATGAGATAGATAGATAGATAATGTCAAAAAAATATCTCTGGAAAACTGCCAGATAGTCTAAATTTGCTCCCTTCCATCCCTGGTGGTCTAGCACATTGAAGGGGTTAATAATAACATCCTTTTTGGACTAGGACAGTGAATAGGTTAATAGTGACATCCATGGTAGTCTAGGACAGTAAAGGGGTTAATGAGAACATCCCTGGTAGGCTAGGGTAGTGAATCGGTTAACTACGAGAGGCCTGTTAAGTATTCTGCTTCTCCCCAGCTCGAAATCTTGTTTTAAATACCCCTTTTGGTTAGAGTTGGTCCCATCCCACCATTGGGTCCCTATGCAGCTGAATAGGCGACACACATTACATGTCTCCCCCTGGTTGAATTCTATTTCGGCCCGATGCACTTGGCAGAGTTGGGTGCGTGTACTCCGTACGATTCTTTATTACAGAGTTGTAGACATTCAATATCCTGCCGTATTCTACCTCCATGAGGCGCTGTATCCTCTACTAAATCAATGCTTTGAGGAGAGAATATCTCCATAATACAGTGACCGATTGAACGTTGCCGGTATGAATCCATCAGAAGGAAACCTCAGTCTCAAATTGGAGGCATACGGAGGTACATAATGACCCAATAGACTTCTACGGGTGCCGAATCACAGCACCATACCTGCTCGGACCCGGGTGCATTAGGGGTAGGAGGCAGGGCAGAAACATTTCTGAAATAAATATAACAAGTAACCAAATGCTCAGAAGAAATTTTCAAACTTAACTAGATTACTTAAAAATTTAGTTCCCTGGCCTAAACTCCACCCCTGCCCCTCTTTGTAAGAAAAATTAACTATTCTATTTGTTTCTTAGTTATGCGACCCCTTTCATACAATATTCAGTGTTTTACGGATCAGCAGATCAGCAAAACAGGCAAATCTATTTGCTGGCTTCGGCTCAACATCAATGTCATGTGACCACAGGATACCCATTCAGAGACTTCATCTGGCAGGACGGTGTTAACTCTTTGATCTTTAGACTGGCACACTGAATTGTGCAGTAGCGGGGCACGGGCCCTTGCGTAAGTAAGTCTAGTCTGTGCTTGCCAAGGTAGACCAAAGCACATAGTATTAAATTGTAAAGGAGTTTACAAATTCAAAGTTAATATGTTGCTCTGTTATTCTTCCTGGACATGCCTAATTAAATAACTGGATATTACCATTCCCCTTGTCAGCGGGGAGTGTTCCTACACATTTTGACACTGTCCAATCACTTCTGACAGTCTCAGATTGCGTCGGTACACACCTTATTTACGAGGGGAATGGTAATGCCCAGTTGTCAATTTAATCATACGTTTCCAGGAGGAATAACAGAGAAACAGAAAAGATGCTCCAGAATTGTTATTCCATGTGGAATACAAGTATTTACTAAAGCAGACATGTAAAAAGAGCTGAGCGGTCCTCTTACAAAAACAAACATAGGAGTGAGCAATGATTTCCCATGCGGGTATGTGACTCTGATCCCGAATATGGGCCATACTGTACCATCACGTGTCCCAGATTAGAGACATTAGTCAAAAAGACATACTGTTTCATACAATGCTCCATCGAAAGAGGTCATTTGACTAACATGGAACTACAAGTCCCATCATTTCTGCCATTTCTTAGGCTCGGAGGCCATGCTAGGTCTTCCAGATCCAAAATAACTGAGTCACAGCTTAACTAATCCTGTTCTGGCTTGACAATCAGAATTTCATTGAAGGTCTTAGCAAAAAGGAAAAAAAACGGATTTTCTTAATTAAATAAAAATGACTCTTCTTGCAGGTGATTAATCAACATATTAACTTTGCAGGGAAGCAGATTTGAAGCTTTTAGATTTTAATATGTCTAGAAATCATTATTCTAATGGATCATTCGGCATGCTGAAATGATAGTATTTAATCATTGCATTTTTCATTGAGTATAGTCAAATGTAACTTTTTAATAGATCACTGTGTCAGATCTATAACCTGTATACGTGGCATTTCAGAGGCAGGTTAGGACACGACGAGAATGTAGAGCTGTAGATTAATGCTGCCGGAATGTAATGTAGACTTCAATACAAGTGGAATACGCAATCCTCCATGAGACTCATTGTATGGTAAAAATAACTGAAATCTATTATGGAGGTAATTTTCATTGACTAAAGTTCCAAAAAAATCATCAGTATTAATTGCTGTGTGTAAAGAGTCACATAAATCACATGGTCGAAATCAATCTCATACAGAATGGCCTGGTTTAATGACTGATATTACTGAGCTCCATGTTAGTTATCTGCAGGAGATGCCATGTGAGATTTTTTAGGAAATGCCCTTTAATTCTAAAAAGGATTCTTAAAAAAAATTGCTAATATTTTTGGAAATGTTTTTGTACTATATATTTTTTTTAATAACTAACTAAAGTTTGTCCTCTTTGGACAATCCTCTTTTGTTCGAAGGGTATCCCAATATATAATCTGATCATAAGGTGCTGGAATCTGTGGGGGAATCCTGCAGTGCCTCCGCAGGAGAACCGAAGAATTACACAGTTCTCATTGAAATCAGTTAGCGGCCCCTGTAATGTATGGACCTGTCGGGTCCTCCAGAGAAATAGAAGCTCTTTGTAGTCACTCTAGCTTATTAATAGGCATCCTGAACAGGGGACACTCACTTATTAACTCAGAATTCCCTAATAGGGTATTTAAAAATGGATTTTATAACCCAGGCAACCCCTATTATCAGCTGTTATAAGAATTTTGTGCTTATTACTCTTGCACCTTTATATGGGTACAGTATATTCACGGTAATAGTGCACCATTACCGCACCATAAAAAAATGTGAATTTACGTGGGGTCTATTTAAAACCGCAACGAAAATATGCAGGTTTTTTTTGCAGTTTAGTAATGGTTCAGCAATCTGCCACACCATTATGGCAGCAAGTGAATAGAACCCTTATATAATGTTTACAAGATCCAAATTTCTCGCTGCATATGATCAACAGTCATTAGATGGTATAAGGAAAATGATCTAACATGCCTTGCAAGTTACAACAGATATATTTTGCCACTTGTACTATTTTGATAATTTGGGGCCATTTACTTCATTCTCAATGACTTGTAGGGGTACCCTTCAACACCATTGATAAGATTCTCCCATTGAGCTACTGAAAACTTTCATAAGGCCATCTCAAAAGCTTTAGTTGGTATGTGGACACTGTTGTGGTAAACTAAGCTATTGGGTTTTATGACTTTTAAGACCTATGGTCATTGGGGTTGTCATCAGCGTAAAGATTTGAGTTGTACCTCAAAATGAATGTCCTCCATTGGAAAGCATTCATTTTGTAAAAAATCTAAATATGGTCTAACTGCAAATTGTTATACATTGAACTTAATAATAATAATAATTAATAATAATAATTATTATTATTATTATTATTATTTTTTTTACTAATAGGAAATCATACAGTTTTCTAATATACCATATTTTTTTTTGGACCATAAGACTCACTATTATTAAAAGCATAAAAGAGGAAAGAGTTCGTTTTTTGTTTTTTTACTGTACATGGTCTATGGGTAATAATAAGGTAATACAGTACCACAGTGCCCAATTACAATGGCAGCCACAGTGCCTCAATACAATGCCAGGCACAGCGCCTCAATACAATGCCAGCCACAATGCCCATATATAATGCCAGCCTCAGTGCCCCAATACAATGCCAGCCACAATGCCCCAATACCAGGCACAGTGTCCCAATACAATGACAGCCTCAGTGATACAACATATTGGCAGCTATAGTGCCCTCACCATCCCCTGAACTCACTAGACAACACAGGGGTGTGGAGAGGGAAGGGTTAATGGTGATGAATATGCTCTTGCTGCTGCTCCGCTCATAGGAGGGGGTGTAACTAGAACGTCCTTGCAGATCAGTACCTGCAAAGATTTACTGTGCTCAGTGTACATATGTCTATGTTACTTGCTCGCTTAAAGATTTGGCAGAAGTCTCTTTGTAAGATGTGACTGTTCAGTAAGCAGATAACAGAGATTCTATATACACAGCATAGGACATGCTGCTTTCATAACACTGCACTGCACGGACCTTTTGAATCACGGAGCTCAGTCTCCTGCTTTCTTCATACACTGGCAACTGCCAGCAGTCGGACTATTAGATGCACCAGAAGATTACAGAACAGTTTTTAGGACAAAAAGTGCGTCTAATAGTCCAAATAATACGTGACATGTATTTAAAATTGTGCTCACATAGCGCAGTTGCCTCTGTCTAAAAAAAATATAAAAAAAATGAATATAGTCCACAGATTAGTCCACAGTAATGCCTCTACTGGATAATGGAATGGACTTCAGATGGCGTCAGTCAGGTGACCCACCACCCGCACATCATTTAACCACTGGCATTCAGGTACACTGTGCAGGCATCCAGCAGGTGAATAATAGGTTGAGGACCCAAAGTTATAAAGTATTTCTACCTACAGCAACATGTCATATTCATATCTGTCAGTGTCTGTGTGTGCTTTTATATTCTACTCCGTCTCTTCTGTGTGTGTGTGTCTGCATGTTCGCGTGCGAGCGTGCGTGCGTGCGTGTGTGCGTGTGTGTGTGTGGTATTTTTATTTTTTAACTATTACATTTATTTACAACATCACCTAGAGACAGACAGCCATTTTATACAAGTACGTACACAGTGAAGTAGTTAGCCCATGGATGTGTCCTCTATGTTGCAACAACACATGTATGTCATGTTACTCTGTTGCTAACTGAATGTTAGGTTTAAGAGCGTGTGCGCGTGCGCGCGTGTTCGTGCGTGTGCGTGTGCGTGTGTGTGGGCATGTGTGTGTGCGCGTGTGTGTGTGTGTGTGTGTGTGTATCATGACTGACACCATGGCTAATATATATATACACTTTGTATGCAGTAAGCTCCCGAGCTCCCTCTATTGGTAGATGCAGGCAGACAGCATATTATCTTTTAAAGGGTAACTAAACGTTCAACAAACTTCTGACATGCCATAGTAACGTCAGAAGTTTTGATTGGTGGGGGTCCGAGCACTGAGACCCCCACCAGTCGCTAAAACGCAGCGACAGAAGCGCCAGTGTGAGCGCTGAGCCACTTAGTTTCAGTTCGGCTTTTTACGGAAAGCCAATGTAGCGTGTACGGGGCCATAGACTTTCTATTGAGCCTGTACACCGCTACATTGATTTCCAGAAAAAGTCGAACGAAAATGAAGCGGCTCAGAGTTCACACTAGCACTTATGCGGCTTCGTTTTATCAATTGTTGGGGGTCTCAGTGCTCGGACCCCCACCAATCAAAACTTCTGACATGTTGCTATGACATGTCAGAAGTTTGAACATTTAGTTGCCCTTTAACTCCATATCTTTGCAGGGTATTTGGAGCTTTGTATCATAAAAACGGAGATCCAACTTCTATAAAGTTATATTAAGAAATTGCTCGGCTAAAAACAACATGATGATAAAAGGTGGACATTAAATTTAAGGACAGACTCTTATGCTTTGTAGAAGGATGCTGCAAAAAAAAATATTTTTGAAACAAGAATATACAGAATTTTCATCCTTATCATCATCATCATTATTATGAAAGGGAATTTATAAGAGGAATTTACAATGTCCAGATTGGCATCAATTAATTCCTGTGTTCCTGTCTCTATTATATAGCTGGCGATAGAGAGCTCATTTCCATATTCCACCTTAGAAATATATTTGCAAAAAAATATATCCCTTTAGTCATGTCTTGCATTGGGTTTTGCATGAATTATTATTTTTTTTCTCTTTCCGCAATAAGTAAATCTTTTCTATCAGGAAACCAAATGTCAGGTATATATTTCTTTTCTCTACCATGTTGGCGCACACTGGAAATAGGATTTTTGCATACATATTATAACGTTTAAAAGCGATTCATTTTACATTAAAATGTTTAGTATATTTTTTGCCAATTTTTGGAAGATCAATTGACATACATGTAAACATATTAATATTGTGCATAATTTGGAGCATCCATTCGATGGCTTAACATGGGATCCTATAGTAAAACTTGACCCTCCATTCCTCCGCTACCACCTTCAACAGTAAGCTACATTAGGACATGTGGGGTGTCTACTCTCTTCACTGTGTATTTTCCAACTTTCCTCGGTCTTTCAATCTCCATTCTTCCTTTCCATTATCCACAATAATGCACCTTACCTGCATAATTACCAACATGTGAATCCCAAATTACAGAACAGTATAGTATATAGCACTAATTCCGCAGCTAAAATATGCATTTAATAGAGCATTTTTTTTAATGCATTTTTAGGTGCGGTTTTTACATTTTGAGGTAAAAATAAGATTTGTACGCTGCGGATTTCGTTGCGTTTTTTTAAAGAAAACTTGTCAGATACAATTCTGAGATAGAAACACAAAAGGAATTGACATGCTGCAGATTTTAAAATACACACCGCAGGTTAATTTAGGTGCAGAAAAAACCTGAAATCTCACTTACTTTGCTGGTACTGTCGCAGGAAAATCCACACCTAATACGCATTGTGTGCATGTGGCCTTAGGGCATGTTTAGATGTGGCTGAATTCCACTGGGGACAGGCCGCAGTGGAAATCCGCAGCAGCCTTTTTTTCCTTTGGTTTATATAGCTGTTTAGGTAAGTTTGTTTAAACGTTGCAGAAAAAACAGTGCAGAATTTACACTCGGCATGCACAGTCTGTTTTGGAGAAGTGGTGGATTTCTACTGTGGATTTCAGCCTTTGCAACGCAAAGGCTGAAATCTGCGGCGCGTCTGCTGTGATATCTGGCACCTCTGAATTATCTGTTAAATATGCAAATTTTGCTGCACATTTGTTCCGTAGTTGCCGCGAATTTGCCGCAAAATCTGCAGCGGTAATTTTCTGTTACATCTGAACATGCCCTTAGAGTTCATCTACAGTCAAAATTGAAGACAACTACTGTTTATTACTCGTGTATAATAAATATGCGCCATCCGTCTCTTGTAAGCTGGATTTCCACAAAGGAGATTTAGCATCTTCCAAGGGTCAGTCATTTGTAAGCTTATCAGTTTGTACTCCAGACTTCTCCTTCCTGACACAAGAAGAAGCTACGTCCTATCAGCTACGGTATATAAGCTCCCAGGGTGCTAATAACTTGGTTTCCAGGCTAAGTGTGTGTCTGCATATAAGGCTCCTCCTCCTCCCTCTGTCAGCTCACTCTGGCAACCAATCACTATGAGACCACCTCTGATCCCTCTAAATGTAAAGAGGCATCTAAGAATCTATTCCTATAGCTGAGGGCACAAACCACATAGATCCCAACAGTCCTGACGGGAAGGACTTCACAAAGTGGGGGGCTTATGTAAATATATCTCAAAATTTGTGTTTTCGGGCATTCACGGTCGAAACTTGGCGGAGCTTTAATGAACTGCGATTTGATTTTCCCAGATTAGTATATATGAAACCAGCACCAGTAGTGGGCAAACATTTTGTATCATTGTCCATAGCCAAATAGTTGTAGTTATCTTAGCAGATCTAAATACTGCAATATGAAGGTGCCCTAAATCTTGTCCAGTTCCCTGTATAAAGGTTATATGTAACACCATCTTGTGATACCTGACTACACACACTTTGTCAGGCACATGTACATGGCGTCTTCTATCGAGATATGCGTTACGGATGTCTTTACAATATATTCATGCATGACAGACAGACTTAAATACGTTTTCTAACCACGTGCTCCCCTTGTGTGACACGGTGATTAAGGTCTTGACAGGGAACACACAAAATCCTTTTTTGTTGGTATGACATGTCCGATAGCAGAAAATCCGTCAATGCCAGTTCAGATCTGCTGTCAGTATGAAGAGTGAACGGTCCTGGTACCTAATAATAAGACTTGTCAAATCTGCATTTCACTATATTATTGCAAAATAAGACCGAAGAGGTAATTGGACGGACCCCACCCATTTCTGTGGGCTTCGTTCTGCATGCTACAGTATGTCTTTGTGATCTTTTAACCCTTTAAGGCCACAGCTATTTTTTGTCTTGAAGATACAATGTTTTTTTTTTGCATTTTCACATCATTGGATTTCAAGAGTCATAACTTTAAGATTTTGGTTGTCGACGCAGCTGTATGAGGACTTGTTTTTTGAGGGATGAATAGTTTTTATTGGCAGCATTTTAGTTGAACATAGAACAACAACTTTGTTTCATCGTTTTTTTTTGTATGTTATTCACCGTTCAGTGTAAATAACGTGTTCATTTCATTCTACGTATCATTACTATTGCGACTATACCAAATATGTCATGTTAATTTCTTTATACTTTTATACAATAAAACATTTTTATGGGCAAAAAGAGGTATATCATTTATTTTTTTAGTCTTACTAGTGAACTTGACCTTGCACTCCTCTGATCACAATTATAATACATTGCAATACTCCTGTATTATGCCTGTCATCTTTAGGGTATGTTCACACGGCGGGGGTCCGTAACGGCTGAAATTACGGGGATGTTTCAGCCTGAAAACATCCCCGTAATATCAGCCGTAACGGCATTGCAGGCGCTTGAACGCCGCGTCAATTACGGCCGTAATTAGCGCTGCTATTCATTGGAGTCAATGAATAGCGGCTCCAATTACGGCCAAAGAAGTGACAGGTCACTTCTTTGACGCGGGCGTCTATTTGCGCGCCGTCATTTGACAGCGGCGCGTAAATATACGCCTCGTGTGAACAGACAAACGTCTGCCCATTGCTTTCAATGGGCAGATGTTTGTCAGCGCTATTGAGTCGCTATTTTCGGGCGTAATTCGGGGCAAAAACGCCCGATTTACGTCCGTAAATAGGCCGTGTGAACATACCCTTACACTGACAGGCAGCCCGTTAGGCTACTTGCGCACGTTGCGTCATTTGGTACAGAAAATCTGCATCAAAACCGCAGGTAAATCTAGGTAATTCCACAGGTAAAATCCGCAGCTTATAGTGCTTTTTTTTTTTATGCATTTTTAGGTTCGATTTTTACATTTTGATATGGAAATAGGTGCCTTTTTATGCTGCAGATTTTTTTTTTGGTAAACTTGTCAGATACAATTCGCAGGTGGAAATTCAAGGTAAATTGTCATTCTACAAATTTTAAAATACGCACCGCAGGTCAATTTACGTGCGGAAAATTGTGCAACGTGTTGTACTGTATTACGCTGCGGATTTCCCGCAGGAAAATCCACGCGTAGTACGCTTCATGTTCATTTGGCCTTGCAGACCTATGGATCTTTGGTAGACCCCAACTGCAATGGTAACCTAGTGCATGAAGTACTTTCCTCCCGTGCCGTGATTTTATAAAAAAATTAAATATATATATAAATTGAAGTATGCTAGGACTGAATGTAATAAAACAGCCGGAGGCCTTATGCCTCAGATGTATACAAACGTATGCCATTACCTGCCATATAATAATAAAAAAAAAAAAAGCAATACAACAAAAAAACGTATCTGTATACTGTATATTTTTATCCCCTAGAAGTAAACAATGAAGGGTTCCTGAAAAATGTTATAACTTTTTATTATATATAACGAATGAGCTTTATTTGCTGAAAGTGTAATACTCCTTTAAGCGCAACAGTCCTCATTGTCACACATAGTCCCCACGCTTGGTAAACCTGTAAATATTCCACTGTTTTCTACATTGTCAGATACAGATAAATCTTGTCTAACAATAGTTTTTTATTTTCCTCATAAATGTCAAAATCTCCCTCAATACTAATAAGCTTTGCATTTAGCCATGTGTACAGGGATACTGGATGAGTTTTGTACATTTGTAGTGGAGCGCTACCTAATGAGATGCCGTAATGGGATTCCCTGCCCATAGTCTTATATCCGTGGTTCAATGATACATTTCTGCGGTGATCATGTACATGTAATTTGGCCAGGAAAGGGTTACAAATCATGAAATAATTGAATAACTTTTAAATTGTAAAAGTTTGTAGGAATCTATTTTGAAAGCGTAATTGACTTTGATTTGTAGCCTCTTCGAATGTTGATCGCGTTGTGGTCATTTGACCTTTGTAACTTCGCTTTCCTTAATGTGCTTATACTTTTGTGGTCGTTGGCTTTGACCAAAATCTAGACAGAAAACATTGCAGATAAGGTCCCAGACACATTACTGCGGGGACAATTGTGTCCACATCAATCATATCTGTCAATGTTGGATAAAAAATGACGAAGATCTAAAGGACAGCCAAACCTAAGATGTAAACTCCTTTATAGAACAAGTACTAGGAGCCTCCACAAGCACATGGAAGTTTTAGAAACTTAATGGAACGTAAGATATTTCCAAATAGATAGGAGGCCATTTATGTATTCGCACACCTTCTTTTGCTACATTGCTCATATTTTTGTATACGTTTGTTACCCGTCATCACCTTGGATGAACCTACTCAAATATATTAGGGGTAACTCTTCATTATCGAGGCAGGATCATAAGGAGGGACAAAGGGCCAAATGTCCAGGGGCCTCCACCAGCTAAAGGATTTTACCTCCTAGTTGCTACAAGCGCCTCCTTGACGCTCCTCAGCACAAGACATGGTAGTTTGTAAAGATTTAAAGTGTATCGTCAACAGTATCAAGGATTTAAAGGGGTACTGTACTAGTCAAAAAAATCCAAAGCATTGGGTCCAATCACTATGATCCCCACCCCCGCTAGAGTTTCTATAAATCCCATAGAGTTTGTATTGAGTGGTAGCCCTGTTTATCCACCTTTCCATACAAACTCCTGCGCTTCACGCTTGTGTGATTGCGGGGAACAGGTGACCCCAGCGATATAACATTTTGATATAACATGGTCTTCGATAGGTGATAAATGTTTCTGGCTGGATTATTGCATTAGGATGGGACAGAAGAGGGAATTATGCACCTTTTATGTATATTTATTACTTAGGACTGCAAACTGCAAAGCCGAACTGCCTGTAGTGCTAACTAGAAGAAATCCAGCGATTGATTGTGCATTTTTATTCTCATAGGGAGAGGGGATAAGGAGCTGACAGACCCTATGACTCCACTCCACTTATCTCAAAGCGTGGGGGCTTCTAAGTAAGAGCTGCTCACGGTCTCGGGGCTTGTTAGAGGGGTAAAAACTGTAATGAAATTATGTTCATGTAGTTATATGTCTTTATGTGTGAACGGGTGGCAAGGACTTCCTCTGGGAATATCTTGAATTGCAAGTTAACCTCTATGTGTATTGGATATTATCAGCTCCGGGCAGTGTCATTCCTGGACGCCATGCTGTGGCAGGAACTGTAGTACAGAAGCCTCCAAGATGTGCAGGTGTGGACACATAGGGGCACGTCTTGGGTAGGAGCCTCACCAGATGGGAAAAAAGGGTGAGAAGGTTGGCTCCGAGGTTTGGGCATTTTAACGGTGATCAGAGAGAAACTTGTTCCCCCTCCTGTAGTCAAAAGGAGGCGTGCAGTGCCGATTTGCCAAGCATGGCGCTTGGTTGACGCCGCTGAGAATTGCCAAGATGAAGATTTGCCTGCTGAGAAAGTTGCTAAAATCCAAGTTACCTGGTGGGGCAGGAGCTGCCAAACAGGTCTACTGTGTATGCAGGAGTTGAAACTGGGGACATCATCACCGCCAACCAGTATAAAAAGTTCAGTTAATAAAGACTGAGTGGAATAACATTGTAAGAATTCTGACTCTCCAAGAGAAGTCAATTTCCGGATAAGATTCAGTTTATTATATCATCCGTGTCTGCAACATTTATGAACTGGTGAATGGGGCCGGTAGGTTCCTCCTGAAGAGGACAAATGTAGCCGCTAAGTTTTTTGACCAATCCCTGCGGGTGTCCTGCGCCCCCGTTACAGACTCGTCCACAATTAGGAATTGGAGGCTAGACAATTTTCAGCTTATGCTGCAACATTTGCCTTTTTCTAAAACATATTTTTGTGTCTTTCATTGAAATATTTATTGGCTCAATTATGGACACGTATGCATTAATTATTGGTGTCTCAATGCAAATAATCTTGCAAAATCGACTTACATATTGCAATGACAATGTTTATAAGTGGATTTAAAAGTACACAGCTATGACTGAGGCCTCTACTTAGCCCATGTGCTGCCACTCTGCATGGTCTTCATACTTCAGGGTAGCTGAACGCTCGACAAACTTCTGACATGTGATAGTGACATGTCAGAAGTTTTGATTGGTGGGGGTCCAAGCACTGAGACCCCCACCAATCGCTAAAATGAAGTGACAGAATTGCTCATGTGGGCGTTCAGCCGCTTCGTTTCTGTTTGGCTTTTTACGGAAATCAATGTATCGGAGTACAGGTTCAATAGAAATTATATGAGCCCGTACACCGATACATCGGCTTTTCGGAAAAAGCAGAACAGAAACAAATCGGCTGAGCGCTCACCCAAGCAATTCTGCCACTTTGTTTTAGCAATTGGTGGGGGTCTCATTGCTCGGACCCCCACCATTCAAAACTTCTGACATGTCACTATGACATGTCTGAAGTTTGTCGAATGTTTAGTTACACTTTAATCATTACTGTTCTTTAATACCCACTTTGGTAAGGGGCGAAGCGATAGGTAGAAGTAGCCCAAGGACCCCTCTGCCACATAAGACATGAGTATTATAAATGGCACATGATAAATAGGGGGGGTCCTGTTTCAGAGCTTTAGGTAATTGCAGTAAATACTGAAGAACATATACTTAGGGTATACTTATTGAAATATACAGAGAAAACCTCCCATAATGCTCCCTCTCTCTCTTGTCATAATTACACTGTTGAGACTGATTTTGGCAAGTCCGAGCCTCCAATTCTGCATTGAGCTCCAGGCTATTGCTCTGTTATCCACCAGTATAAGTGAGCATTTCTGTATGTCAATGCATTGCTATATCACATACTCAGTGGCGGATTATCATATGGGCGTTTCGGGCGGCCGCCCGGGGCCCGAGGCTCCCAGGGGGCCCATGGCAGCCCGAACCGCACATCATCTGCTAAATCTATTCAGCGCGCTAGCGCTGCTAAGTGCCGAAGATGAGGAGGAGCAGGGAATTGGCCGGGAAAGGGGTAGGACACGCCTCCCTGACAAGTGCGGGCCGCCGCCATTGAGTAACAGAACAGCGACGGACGGCTGTTCTGTTACTCCAAAGCAGCAGGAGGGAGAAGAGCCGGGCGGGCGGTCACCGGCGCTGAGGTCAGTATAGGCTTATCCTCCTGCCCAACTGGTTCCTGACCGCTGGCTGTATTTTTACGGCCAGCGGTCAGGGACGGGTCCTTAAAACCCGAGCCATAGACTTTCTACGGCTCGGGTTTTAACTTGCTGCCCGCGCGATCGGGCAGCTGAATGTCGGGTCTCCGGCTGTCAGTGACTGCCGGGGACCCTGAGGAGAAGATAGGAGCAGCTTTCGCTGCTTCTGTCTTCTCTGATCTCTTTTACACAGCGCTCAATGAACGCTGTGTAAAGGAATAGAGACAGCAGCAGCGGCGCTGTCTCTATTCCTCCCGGTGATCATGTGACTGGTCACATGATCGCCGGGTGCCGTTAGTGGCAGACTGTTGCTGGGTCTTACTAGACCCAGCACAGCCCTATTAGTGACAATCGTCACTATGAGAGGGCTTATTTCCCCTGTAACTGGGGCTGCCGTGCAGCTCCAGTTACAGTGGAAAAACATGGTGTAAAAGAAAGAAAAAAAATATATAAAGTTCCCCAAAGGTCTTTTTTGACCATTGGGGGACAGACCATAGTAATAAAAAATAATAAAGTAAAGTGCAAAAAAAAATGTAATAATAAATACACATAAAATACCCACCCCAATAAAAACGTCGCCCTCCCCCCCCCGCCAATCATTGTTGTAACGCTAGCGCTGACCCAATTACCCTAATATAGACATGTAATATATTAAAATTTACGGTAGACAATGACGATTACAAATAAAAGGTCTATTTTAGGGTAAAACTATGTTATTACCAAAAAAAAAAATAGCTGAAACGTAAAAAAGCTTATTTTTTTACTATTATTTTCAAACTTTATGAATAAAAATTCTAAAATAGCAAAAAAGGTGTGTATAAAAACGCTAAAAAAACGAAACCTGCATTATCTACGGAAAAAACGTCGCAAAAATCACGTCGGTTTTATTTTTTTTTAATAAAAATGTGTGTTTGGGGCAACTTTGTAATTACGTTTTATTAAAAAATATTTAAACTTTTCGAGATACAGCTGCTTTGTATCCTGTATCCGTCAGGTCAGCAGGACTGACGGGATCAGTGAAACGGGCCCTGCGCTAAATTATAATCTTAAATGTGATAGATTTGAGGTGGATCCTGCGTGTCACTGATCCTGTCAGTCCTGCTGACCTGACGGATACAAAGCAGCTGTATCTCAAAAAGTAAAAATATTTTTTCATAAATCACACTGATACACACACATACACTATATATATATATATATATATATATATATATATATATATATATATAATTATAATATAAAGTTTTTAAATGTGTACATAACCTTGTGGCACTATATACAAGGGGGAGCGCTGTGAGGCACTATATACAAGGGGGAGCGCTGTGAGGCACTATATACAAGAGTGAGCGCTGTGAGGTACTATATACAAGGAGGAGCGCTGTGAGGCACTATATACAAGTGGGAGCGCTGGGAGGCACTATATACAAGGGGGAGCGCTGGGAGGCACTATATACAAGGGGGAGCGCTGTGAGGCACTATATACAAGGGGGAGCGCTGTGTGGCACTATATACAAGGGGGAGAGCTGTGTGGCACTATATACAAGGGGGGCTGTGTAGTGCTATCCACAGTGGTATGTGTGTGGCGCTCTTTATAGGGGGGGCTTTTTGGTGCTATTTACAAGAGGGGGAGGGCTGTGTGGCGCTCTCTACAGGGGGGCTGTACGGCACTATCTATAGGGGGCTGTGTGTAACGCTCTCTACGAGGGGGATGTGTGATATATAGAGGGGGCTGTGTATGGCGATATCTATGGGGGTGTGTAATATCTACAGGGGCTGTGTGTGGCACTATGTACAGGGGGCTGTGTGTATGTGGTGTTTTACAGTGTGTGGTATTATATTCAGGCACGCAGTGTTTGGTGCTATTATATTTAGGGGCACAGTATGTGACACCATGATAACTTTATTTTCGTTTATAGGTGTGGAAATGTTGGAAAAGTGAGGAGACGTCTGAGTGGCAAATTCTGCAGAAATGAGTCATGGCCGGGAGAAGTCGTCATGAGCGCTGGACCGGATGGAGAAGAAAAGAGGAAAAAAACTACTAGAATCTGAGACGTCGTCACCTGTGAGTCACTAGATTTAAAGAGAATCTGTCACCTTTCCTGACATGTTTATTATAGGAATCCTTGTATTTAACAAAAAGTCTTTCTGCAGTCCAGGACTGATAGACAATTCCCCTTGTCAGGAGGTTGTGTCCCTGCACAGTGTGATACTCTCAGTATGTAGGGACACCGCGCTGTGACAAGGGAAATCGTAACACTGTTAATGCTTGCCCAAAAAGGTAGTGTTAAAAATAGTTACGGCGCGGCAGGGCGGCGGTGAGGAAGGGGGGCCCAAGTTTGGGTAACAGCCCAGGGCCCATGGTCTACCTAATCCGCCACTGCACATACTGTAAGTATATTTTCTAAATTCTGCTAGAAAATCACTGAACACACTTAAATGTGTCTTTATGCAATATTTCCATATGATCAAATAATCCCAGCAGTCCGGATCTTTTCAGTATACAGTGTTCTCAGAGTCTCCAAAAGAGGGCAGTGTTGGTGCAGAATTCCAGTAAGCGCCCGCCTGGTCCTGACTCCTGGCATTCACCATAAATACAGTATGTCTCTTTCCGCCTGGTGTTTAGAACTTTCTACATGCGAACTTAACTGCACTTTAAGAAAAAGCAATATTTTTTCCCAAGAAATATCTCTTTGGTCAATAATATACAGTGTGCAAGCAAAACAAATGGAACAATAAGGATTCACAGCGCTTCATAACAGAACAATACAAGAATTTGTCAATGGGAAAATGCAAATGAGCAGAGAATGATAGATTTATTTGTCATTAGGCTACACGAGTTTTACAACTCTATCTCCTAACTGTTGAAAGGTTAACATGACTCCCTGTGCTGACATTTGGTAGCCCATCATTTTATTGTGCTGGATATCAACTTGTTTTGTATTGCCGGAGACTCAGGAAGCAATCACAGTCCCGTACTGCACCATGCAACATTCGAGACTCCTTCATATCCACTTTCGATATGATTCAATTAGTGAATTACTCTAATACTCGCCGTGTAAACTAGAACTCGTGGAGAAGCTTTAATTTGCAGCACAGAATTTATTTCCTGTCTTCAATTGCTCCAATGAATTTTGATGCTGAGTATTTCATTCTAATTAGCTGCAGATATCTCAGAAATGTTTGCATTGTGTCAGGGCCGCAACCTCATCATTAGATCATTCTGCGATGCAATTTATATCTTATTTCTGATTTTTGATCCAGCATTTTATAATTTTGTTGTATATTACATGAAGGGCAAGGTGAAAAATTAAAGGGTCAGTCCGGTTTCAGCAAATTAATGTTATGTTTTGTATAATTAAAAGTTATACAATTTTCCAATATACTTTCTGTATTAATTCCTAATGTTTTTCAAGATCTCTGCTTGTTGTTATTCAGTAGGAACATTCATTGTTTACTTCCAGTGGATACAATTCTGTCCATGGTCATGTGATGGACACACAGGTGCTGAGATCGTTACATGGTCATGTGATGGACACACAGGTGCTGGGATCGTTACATGGTCATGTGATGGACACACAGGTGCTGGGATCGTTACAGTATGTGTATCAGAGCTGTGTCTCCTAACGATCCCAGCACCTGTGTGTCCATCACATGACTATGTAACGATCCCAGCACCTGTGTGTCCATCACATGACCATGTAATGATCCCAGCACCAGTGTGTCCATCACATGACCATGCAACGATCCCAGCACCTGTGTGTCCGTCACATGACCATGTACCGATCTCAGCACCTGTGTGTCCATCACATGACCGTAGACAGAATTGTATCCACTGAAACAATGAAGGTTCCTACAGAATGACAACAAGCAGAGATCTTGAAAATTGTGAGAAATTAATGCGTATCTAACTTTTCGGGTGACTCTTGATAATAAGCTGTCATATGTGAATTCAACACTATATCTGGCTATTATATGACTTGTATTCTGCATTTTCTTTTTAGCAGTCTTCCCCGCTGCACGCTTTATGCCAAATTCTCACAGTTTTCTCTGAACTAGTGGGCGAAGCCTAACTGCTATCATGTCTTCTATTCCCTACACACAGAGAAGAGAAGAATCCTGCTCTCCTATCTCTATATATCACACACTCACACACACACACACACACACACACACACACACACACACATATATATATATAAAAGCTGCAGCAGCATGGGGGACATTACACAGCAGTAATGAGCAGTGTAGCTGAGAATCCAACTCTGGGCCGACATAGAAATCTTACCAGCAGCCTGTGTCTTTCTCACTCTGCTCCTCCTTCCTACCCCTGCGCTCCCCTCTCCATAGACTTGTATGCAGTGTGTCTGTTGCTGACTCTCTCTCTCTCTCTGCTCCTCCTCCAGGTCCCACCTCCTCTCTATATAGACTTGTATAGGCAAGCAGTGAAGAGACACACCACCACCTTCTGCAGCCTGTCTATTCTGCTCTATAACTATGGACAGACTTTACTTGACAACAGGGGGGTGATCAACAGATTAAAGGAAGGGAGACACCTAGTGGCAGTAACTTCACAAAATTTGCATAAAAAAACCAACTAAATTTTAACAGTAAGTAGATTACAAAGTTGATTTATATCAGATATACTATTAAATCTGCATAAGTTATTTGAAAAGTTAGTGTCCATTTAATACAGAAAGTATATTGCAAAATTGTATAACTTTTAATTATACAAAAAAATACCTTTCTTCTGCTGAAACCGGTCAATCCCTTTAATGAGACTGGTCTGGTGACCACAAACCTTAGTACCTCTCTTCTGTATATGCAATGGGGACCGTTAGAGGTAGTGAATGGGAAGCTAGCATGGGGCATACAAGGAAAAATATATGTACAAATATCCACCACAAAACCACTTTTATAATACACCTGTTCAAAATATATTATTATATATGGGAGATTCCCCCATCCCCCACTGTAAATTATTAGCAGTCACCGGGAACTTACAATGGAAAAGCACGCAGGCCAAGTGGGTACAGTATTCACCATAATACACCCGGCTGCAGAACCTCTTTTTGAAGCGTAAGGGTCAGTTTTATGTTCATGATTGATTGATATGATACACCTCATCCTATTCATAAAGAAGTTCTGCAGCAGCTGTTGAACATTGCTGTACAGTACACACTACATTTTAATCAATCAGTGGTTGTAACAGGAGAAGGAAATTCCTAAAATAGTGATATGTGACAAACTTCTGCTGGAATAGATAAGCAGTGCCGCTCATCTCTGTATAATCAACAGGTTCTGACATTGATGTGTATTATAAATATAATAGAAATAATATTCATAACAGTAGTAATATTATACTAGTACTGTTAGTATTATGTACTTGTTTTGGACATTTGCTAAGAAAGTGGGCTAGCGGCACAGTATTATTTATTACTTTGACATAATGAAGAACGCAAATCTGTAAAACGCTTATCCCCAAAAAAAATCATCATCAAATATTACAGAACTTGACTGTATTACTGGTATACATTTTTCCTAGCACGGCAGTCTCCCATTAATCCAGCTACTGCTAAAATAATATTTCGCCTACAGTCACTTGATGCATTTAAAATGTTTACCAAGGGTTAAATAAAAGGGCACCTGTCAGCAGGTTTCTTGCTATTCAGTGGACATTATGTATAGGGGACAATATGCTCTGCAGATATATGCAAAGTAAATAAGGGGTTATTAGCCACTCTACCAGTACCTAGAACTTCAGTATTGGCGGCTAAGCTGACTGTCTTTTACACTTACGGATCCGCCACATCCCCTTTCCAACATGTTTCCACAATGAAAGTAGCTGCCCACACTGAAGAAACTAATATGGTCCACGTACATAGGTCCCTACTTGGAGATTAGACTTTTTTCATATTTCCCTGTTTACAAAACGTAAAATAAAATATAAAAGTGCCTGCAAAAACTACCGCTTTAAAAAGGTTGCCCAGGATTAGTAAAAAAGGGGTCTATTTTTCTTTTCCAGAAACAGCGCCACACTTGTCCATTGGTTGTGTCTGGTATTGTAGCTCAGCCCCATTCTCTACAAAACCAGGAGTGGATCCAAAAGAGAAAATGATAAGGGAAAGATTGATCCTCTATTTTTGGATTAAATTATTGTTTTGGCTGAAAAATAATCTATTTCACTAAGGACTGTGACTACCAATTCAAAAACAGGTTTGAGATTGTACAAAGCTATCTGATAATATCAACATCTGATGAGAAAAGTTAGAGAATGGTGGACCCCGACGTTTTGCTTTGCTGTCTGTAGATTTAAAGGGGTTGTCCGGGCATTGGGGCAGTTTTCCTATCCACAGGATATGATCGGTGGGGGACTGACACCCGGACCCCGCATGGTCAGCTGTCTCTAGGCAACAGAAGTTTGCAATGGTTGGTGCCGGAAGCAGTTGGCTCCGGTCACAGTATAGCGGCCCTGCTGCAGTACTGCAACTCTGCTCCTATTCAAGTAAATAGGAGCAGAGCTGCAGTAACCTGGCACGGCCGCTATACAGTGGTCAGAGTTATCTGCTTTCGGCACCATCCCTGCATAACTTCCGGTGCCCATAGGCAGCCGGAACAGCTGATCAGTGCGGGATCCTGGTGTCGGACCCCCACCAATCATTTACAGATGACCTATCCTGTGGATAGATCATCAGTATGAAAAACCAGTCCGCAGCCTGAACAATCCCTTTAATGATTGTCCCTAATTTAAATCCAACAATACAACAAGGTCATGTACAACCCAGCAGTGTCCAGTATCACGCTTTGCATCCCGCACAAGCCGTGCATCTCGCTGGAAGATGTGGCACATGCTACACTGGTTACTCCGACTGGTGTAACTGCTTTCAAGGGTCAACAGCAATGTAAAGACCAAGAATCCCATGCGACTTCAGGTGAAGTCAGCAGCGTCTTCCTTTGGAGCAGATTATGCAAGGAAAGGATAAGGAAAGGTTCACTTTTAAGTTTTCCTTCCATATAATTAACTGTGACCAATGGCATTTAATATTTACAATATATTTTATATTTTACTCCACAAGGGCGGAGGCGCTCTGCACTATGCAAATGCTATTCATTGTGTGACACTACATGCTCAACCCCAATAGTAGGCAGCAGGGAGAGGAAAGGTGAGGAAAGACAGAAAGAGTGAAGAGAAGGGAAAGGGTGGAGGACAAGGTGGAAGGTAGGAATGAAGGGGGGAGAAGATAGCAGGAGAGTGAGAAGAGAGCGGAGGAGCGGAGGCAAAGCAAGGAGAAAAGGAGAGAAGGGGGAGAAAGTTGTCAAAAGACAGGAGAAAATTAGGCTAAAACGAGAATAGAGAGGCTGTAGGAGAAAGGATGGGGAATGTGGGAGGAGAAAGAGGGGAGAAGAGAAGAAGAAAGGGGGAGCGGGAGGAGAAACAGGTTGGGGTTTGGGATGAGAGGGAAAGGAATGGAAAAGAAGAGTGGTAGGAGGAACATGGACTAAGAAAAAAATATAAGAAGCCACTTTAATGTATATAAAAAAAATTGTCTAAACCATTCTTAAATAGCTTCATTGCTGAGATATAATCTTGAAGTTATAGGCCCAAAGTCTGAGGCTGCACTACTGATACTGATGACATTTTCATTTCTGAGTTCTGTCAGGTGCAGAGTTGGTCTGAAAACTCAGGAAACTTCCAAATCATGAAATACAACAACATCTACATCCTACTGACATTGCTTCAGGTCAGAATAAGGACAGAAAAGTAAAAAAATGTCTGCATTTTGATTGGATATTAAAAGGTCGACTAGTTTAAACAAAACACAAATATTAATTTGGCGTCACATCGGTACCACAGACACCATAATATCAAGAATAAATTGTACTTTTTTTGCTACAGGCTCATTAGATCTATTCTCAGAAGTGTTACATTCATCATGTTTGAACTATTACTGTAGGACTGGTGTTGGGTGGGTGTGGGGGGTTACATCCAATGTAGAATGTATATTGACTGTAAATTGTAGCTTTGTTCTGTAACATATGCATATAGTTCACTAATACATTATTATACATGACACATGTTTACTGATTTTTGAATGCCATTTATGATATTGAAAACCTGTAGGGGGACATTAGATGGATCGTGACTCCCTAAGGCATTTGAGAAAGCTCACCATACTTCGTCTTTCTGTAGATCAGTTTGATGTAATAAGTAACAAGACTGAAAGACTCAATAAATAAAGACAATTAATGATTGAATTAAAAAAAATATTGGTTTTATATCATATTTAAAACTTAGCAATAAAAATAAAAGATAGCCAACTGATGAAATACACATTCACAGAGGTTATCTGGGAAAACACAATGATTGCCTATCCTTAGGATAAGCCATCAATATGTTATTAGTGGAGGTCCGACCTCCAAGATCCCAACTGATTAGCAGGATGAGGGGTCCCATTCAATGTTTATCCAGGCAAAGCAGCACGTCCACATGTGCGGCTGTGCCTGGTACTGAAGCTCAGCTACATTACTAGTAACAGCTACACATGCAAACACACAGCTGTGCCACCGGCGGAGCACTGTGGTCTCTTCATTCTGCTGATGATGGGGGACCCAAGGGTTGGACCCAAACAGATCATAAGTTGATCAACCTAAATGTAATAGACTGAACTGTTATTGTAACAATCGTGGGGTATGTGGACACACTAGGCCACTCCCGGAGCGAAGTAGCAGCTGACCAAACTATAGTCAATGATAGTCTTTAGGACAAGAGTACCTGGATAGGGGATTTGGCAGACATTTGGCACAGATGACACTTGGCACAGATGACACTTGGCACAAATGACGTGTAGTCATCCGAGGCCCACGGGCCGGCACGTACACGGATGGTGAACTCCACTCCACAACTAGACGTCGCACTGGAACAAACACAATTACTGGATACGGAAACACTGGGTACAGGATACAACTAAGGACCATTTGCTAAAGAAACATGGGTAGACACAACATTGCTCAGGCACAAGAAGGGGGGCAGGATGCATTAAGTAGGCACGGGTGCACAGGGATAGGCTAGGGAAGATTTAAGTGGTATACGCGCTGGCCCTTTAAGAGGTCACACGTGCGCGCGCCTACGGGAATGAGCAACGGATGGAAGCAGTACACAACGGCGTCCCTGAAGAGGAGGAGGGAGACCCCAACACAGTGATGACAGCCGCCAGGGGTAGCAGTGATCGGCCAGCGTTACAGTATGTAGACATTTCAAAAGATCATATTGGTGGAGTCCATGCACCCAGATCTCCAATGAATTCTAAAATGATAAAAAAACAAATCCCGTCAGTGCTGCTTAGAGGTGTTCAATGGAACAGCCATTAAAATTTATGGTCTCAGAGATTTCTGGTGAAGAAAATATTTTAGTGTTGCCAATGGGGTTTCGGTGCTTTTATTTGTACTCATCACTCCAAAAAGGTGATCTTCTAGCATATTTTGGATTTCCTCTTAAAATAATTTGGAAAGGGCACAAAGCCACTGAGCAAAAAAATCATGCAATTTTAATATATTTTGTTTACATTTTTCTAGATTTGGTAGTTGGGTGGTTAGCACTATAGTCTTGCATCCCTAGGGCTATGGGCTTGAATGTTATTCCAAAAATGCACAGAAAGGGCATTTAAAATGTGTATTCCACTGGGGACAGTAAGTGAGTGCAACTTCTATACAGAGCTGCGGAATATGTTGGCACTATACATGCAACATAAATAAATAATTGTTTCAATAAGTGCTTGGAGTTGGTCACTCCATGTTCCATCTGCCAAAAATCTCCAGAAACGTACTGTTTGACTTTTGATGATATTGGTCCACACATATATGGATACATAGTAAATGACATATGGAAGGCTCAAACCCCAACTGAAAAATGGACCCAAGAGCATCACAAAAGGAAGACCATACGGCTGGTAAGGGGCCCTTGCAGAGAGGGGCTCCAGCCATGGTTGGTCCAATCCCCTTTACTTTTGGATGGCGGCAACCTTTTTAGGACTCCCTACTACAGAACTGCAGTGTTATCAAACAAAAGGTTTGCCCTGGTGACAAATCCTCTTCCATATTCTAAAACCCGTTACTTATTCTGCCTTTAGGTGAGGATGCCGGATGTTAGACCCCTACCTATAAAACACACTTTGTAGATATACATCCTGCGGATAGATACATGTCTAAAGTAAGGGTCCTCTTACACGGCCTGACATGGGCCGTGTAAACTAGCGCCGATTAACGAGCTGTCTCGTTGATCGGCGCTCGTTTGATCCTTTTACAAGGAACTATGTTTGGGGACAAATGGTTGTTACTACGATCGCTCGTCCCCATACATTTCCATCATGTTGGCAGCACATTTCCTTGTTTACATAGGGAGATGTGCTGCCCAAAGCGATAATATTTGCTGCTGCATAAACGAGGCGATCAGCCAATGAATGCGCGTTTGCTCGTTCATCGGCTGATCGTTGCCCTGTTTATACAGGGCAATGATTTAGAATGAGCGTTCACATAAACGCTTGTTTTCCCGATAATTGGCCCGTGTAATATGGCCTTAAGAAACCCTCTTTAAACCATTGGGAGTGGGACAAATTTGAAAACAAAATATTATTTTTGGGTAGAGTCATCTTTTAACTAACAATTGTAAACCATTCTGTCCATTTCAATAAAGGAGATCCACTAGAGAAAAGTTCTAAAGTGTAAGAAATAATTGTCCTTGATCAAAAAGGGTCTAAAAAAAATCCACAAAATTCACAATTTCTCATTTTTAAAACCAAATTTCTTAATCTGCACAATTTACCTGTTAGATTAGATGTAATTTTTACAGTTCTGCAACAAAAGAATTAAACTGTATGAAACCACCGGCTGGATTTCTATACATTAAAAATTATAAGAGACATGCAGTCCCAGCATTAAGTAATTGGATAACATGTAAATTGAGGTTGAATCCTGTACAGTGAACTTATTATACTAACTATACATTGACCAAGTATTTAATTATAGTCATCAAGGAATCTTAGCGTAATGTGGTTATACCGCGCTCTATAGGAAGATAAAGCGTCTGGCAGATCTTAAGTAACTGTGTTACATTTGGCACTGTACATTTTTCTCTTGCCTCTCCAAGGGATTTTATCTCCCCCCCCCCCCCCCCCCCATTGTTATTTATCCTTTTCATCTGGTTCACGCAGTCTAATCTTGAACAATCTTCTGTTCTTACAGTCTCTGGCTTGCAGTAAAGAGTTTAACTGATGTGTGTCATACAAGAGAATAAAACAATCTACAAGAGCTTTGGATTCTTCATATTAAATCTTCCCTTCATGTGGGATACACAACTCTATAAACAATGGATATGGAATAAATACTACGGAGAGATTATATAGTCAACAATGAGAAGGATTTATAATACACATACAATTGAATATGATTAAAGGGTTTTCCGATTTCCGCAAAAAAAAAGGTTAGTCATCGGAAGATGAGAAGTGATACATTATAATACACATAGAATGAACAATGTTTTCCAGCTGATGAAGCATTAAAACATTTAGTTACATAGTATAGCACCACTTGGTGTTCAAAGTGTGCATGGCCTCCTAATGAGCTGAGTACTGGTGGACACGCATGCTCAGTCACTCTCATCCTTTCCAGTTTTCTGTAGTCCAATAGAAATAGCTTTCTGCTCTGCTTGTCAGGGAAGGAGCATAGTCTATGCAGTGACATGGCAGTATAGCTGAGGAGACTCCTGCAAAGAAAGTGAGAAGAAACAATGTTGTCTCCTGCCGGAGGGGGCAAGAGTTTAATTCTGCTCAGCGCCTCTTCCCCAGCAGCACAGATTAGCAGTAGCACCAAGGGTAACACAGGGAAGCAAAAACTTATGAGAAAGATGTTTTTAGCCGGAAACACTGACAATTACAGAACAGCTATTAACAGCATTTCTAGGGTTTTGGTATGAAAATGGTTTATGGGATAACCCCTTTAAGTATGAAATGTTTTTAGGAAAAATATATTTGGAACCAGAATATTATCTCTTGATAAATTATTTGCTGCTGTAAGCTGATTGGCTGATAGCTGCTCCAACTGAGCCCACTTTAAAAAATGGACAAAATGGTGCACTGACCAATGAGAAATCTCATTTACATCAAGCAGAGGAGTGATTTGAAGCTCATTGGCCTTAATGCAAAATCTGTAACAGTTCCAACTCTATCTACCATTTATAATATTGGTGACTTCTTATATAGCACATAGGCTCCCCCAGGGCTCAGGTGCGGCTGCTACCTTTACATCCCCTATAGCTACACCCCTGACATCAAGCTTGAAACTGGTTTGGTTATTGACGTTCACATTATTTCAGTCCACTTAGGGGTTATGTGGCTCTGCGGGATATACAGGAGATATAATAAACGGGTAGGAATAATCTGGTGACAGATCTCAGCCTGTACATACCCTCAGCAGGTTGCATCTGACAGGAAGCACTGCACTTAATATGACATTGCTTCCCGTTTTATCTTCCAAAGTACCTCAGTGGTTTGACAGTGAAACATGCACATGAAATGTAGAATCTCCAAGTAGCGGCCTCTGTGCACACGGAGAAGGGCACATCAGTGTAAATATTTCTAATTTATTTCAATACTTGATTAATGCCCTGAACGGAGCGATGTGACAGTGTAAGGTGGTAAAGCAAAGAGAAATCAAGTTTTGTTCAATCGGATGATGGTAAAATTCTGTAATAAAAATGCAGTGTTATTTATAATGAATGAAAAAAGGCCAGGTAGTGTAGTAGCTTCAATGTATTTTCAAATATAATAGTATAGAAAATGAACAATATATTTTATTCCTAATATATATATAATTAAATATACATTATTCCCAATTATGACTAAATAAATGTGTAAGTGTGGGCAATAGAGCAAATATTGCTTAGAACAAAAAACTCCGCTATGGTTGAGACCAATGGGAATTAAAGGTAGAATCACCCACTATAGCAAGATCATGCTGCCCTGATCCTGGGCAACATGATTTGATGACAGGTCCTATGATCTTATTGAACTATTTGTTTATAGGGAGAGACTTGTCAATCATGCTAAACTGGGCGGGAGGAGAGCCACACAGCAGACAGTCTGGCACATAACATGGGCACTGGTAAAAGTATGTTTTCTTCAAAATGTTACAAGATTAGAGTAAAGCATAGTTCAATATTATTTTGGAAACTGTCAGTAAACCATGCTGATTGCGGTTAGGGCAGCATGATTTTGCTAACAAGTTTTCTTTAATGCCAGTTTCCCTGGTGGACCAGGGTAGTGGATGAGTTAATATCTGGTGTCCTGCCTCTTTCACAGGAAGCTGATCAGCTTCCCCTTCCTGTTACATAGTGTCACGTTGGGTACATAGACCCCAGTGGCGTAACTACAGCTGTAGCAGCGGTAGCGGCTGCTACGGGGCCCGCAGCATGAGGGGGCCCGTGCCACCCGCCAGTACGGCCCCCCCCATGGCCGGAGGTTCCGCTAGCAGCCGCCATGGCTGCTAAAGCGTGACGCCACTGAAGGGGTTGTTCCTACAAAAGACATGCATCCCCTATTCACAGGATAGGGGATACATGTGGGATCGCTGGGACACCCAGCGATAAGGAGAACGGTAGACCTAAAGTCCCCCGAAGTTCTCCATGACAAACCTCGGACTTCCGGGGTCTGTCTGCAGCTCCATAGAAATTACTTACGCACCAGACGCGCTTGTGCGCATGCGTGACCAGCGCTCCTATCATTTTTATTGAACTGCACAGATGCCGGAAGTCCGAGGTTTGTCATGGAGAACTTCCAGCGATCACACATGTATCCCCTATCCTGTGGATAGGGGATGCATGTCTTTTGTAGGACAAACTATAGGCCATTTTTTTTTTGGGTGGGGGGCTATATGGCGTTATCTACAGGGGGGGTCTGTATGGCGTTATCTACAGGGGGTTCTGTATGGTGTTATCTACAGGGGGTCTGTATGGCGTTATCTACAGGGGGCGGTCTGTATGGCGTTATCTACAGGGGGTCTGTATGGCGTTATCTACAGGAGGGACTCTGTATGGCATTATCTACAGGGGGGTCTGTATGGCTTTATCTACAGCGAGGTCTGTATGTTGCTATCTACAGGGAGGACTCTGTATAGCATTATTTACAGGGGGTCTGTATGGCGTTATCTACAGGGGGTCTGTATGGCGTTATCTACAGGGGGGCTGTATGGCATTATCTACAGGCGGGATTTGGGGCTGTAAGACGTTGTCTACAGGGGGGCTGTAAGGTATTATCTACAGGGGGATGTGTATGGTGCTATCTATAGGGGGCGCTGTGTGGAGGAATTTATAGGGAGGCACTATCTACAAGGGGGGGTTGTGTGATACCCAGCGGAAGGGGGCCCCAGTCAAAAGTTTGCTATGGGGCCCAGTCTTTCCTAGTTACGCCACTGGTAGACCCACCGGACCGTACCGCCTTAACGATATGGCAGCTGGCCAACAGGACACAGGTCAAAGTCTATAGTTCGTATAGGTGTACCTGAGGTAGCTTCGGATATTAGCAAGGCAGGCTCAGATGGAACTTTGGCAGCAGGCGAACAGCAGGCGTGGTTTAACAGGACAGGTGTGAGATACGGTACAGCACGACTCAAACTCGATACGGCACTTGACCAGGATAGAACGCGATACAGGATACAGGTAGCAGGAACGGGAAACACTGGGAACTGGAAGACACTAGGAGACCATTTGCAGAGACAAACTAGGGTAACGACAACAAAGCTCAGGCAATACAGGAAGGGGCAGAGCCCTTCTTATAGTCCAGGCTGCTCTGGGAGCAATCAGCTCAATCTCACACTTGTGTGCGCTCTGGATCCTTAAGTCTGTACTGAGCTCGCGAGAGCACCCTGGTGGACACTGTGGAACAGGACTGCCGATTGTGCAGACATCTCTGGAGAGAAGGGCGTCGACTGGATGGACACATAGTTATATAGTTAGTACGGTTGAAAAAAGACACATGTCCATTAAGTTCAACCAAGGAAAAGGGAAGGGAACATTTTCACACATAGTAGCTGATATGATCTAGGAAATTATCTAAGCCTTTTTTAAAGCCATCTACTGTCCCTGCTGTGACGGCTCCTGCGGTGACGATTCCATAGATTCACAGTTCTCACAGTAAAGATGACTTGTCACCTCTGGATATTGAACCTTTTTTTCTCCAGACGGAGGGAGCGCCCTCTTGTTTTTTGAGGGGGTTTTTACATGGAACAGGATTTCACCATATATTTTGCATGTGCCATTCATATATTTATATAAGTTAATCATGTCCCCCCTTAGTCGTCTCTTTTCAAGGCTAAATAGGTTTAATTATTTTAATCTTTCCTCATAACTTAGATTCTCCATGCCCCTTATTAGCTTTGTTGCTCTTCTTTGTATTTTTTGCAACTCCAGGGCATCCTTTCTATGAACTGGAGCCCAGAACTGAACTGCATATTCTAGATGAGGCCTCACTAATGCTTTGTAAAGTGGTAATATTACATCCCTGTCCCGTGAGTCCATGCCTCTTTTAATACACGATAATATCTTGCTGGCCTTAGAAGCAGCTGATTGACATTGCATGCTGTTATTTAGTTTATGATTTACAAGTACCCCGAGATCCTTCTCAACAAGTGAATCCCCCAGTGTAGCTCCCCCTAGGACATATGATACATGCAGATTGTTGGTACCCAGATGCATAACGTTACATTTATCTACATTAAACTTTATCTGCCAAGTGGACGCCCAAACACTTAGTGTGTGCAAATCCACTTGCAATTTACGAACATCTTCCATTGACTAAACAATACTAAATAGCTTGGTATCATCTGCAAAAATAGAAATAGTGCTATTAATCCCACCCTCTATATTATTAATAAATAAGTTGAATAATAGTGGTCCCAGCACTGAACCCTGTGGTACATCACTTATAACTGGGGACCATTCAGAGTAGGAATCATTGACCACAACTCTGTGGATACGGTCCTTGAGCCAATTCTCAATCCAATTATAAACTATACTTTTTAAACCTATAGTCCTCAATTTACTCATTAGACCGTCTACGAGGGACAGTGTCAAATGTCTTTGCAAAGTCCAAAAATACTATATCCACAGCGGCCCCTCTGTCTAGGCTTCTGCTTAGATCATACAGATCAGATCGGGGCAGGGCAGGGAATACAACCGTTGCTAATTTTCTGGTCTTGTTAGCAAAATGGGTTGTATATGTCGAATAGTAAAGTCAATTCTACTATGATGCACTATACCACACAGTCTACAGAAGAGGGAATGACCTTTACATCTCTAGCTGAGTCAACATCTGGTGAATATGCATTTACAGATGGAGAAGATCTGAGTTCATTGTAATATCATGATGTGTTAGCTGTGATTTTTCTTATGGCTGCAGGTAAACGTACTGCATTATCTTTACTCAGCAAGTTGTCAGGGTGCCATACGGCTGCTATAGGTCCCCTGAAGAGAGCGGGCCAAGACCGGAGATTTCCTCTACACAGAACCTTGAATGACGTGTGAAATAAACCCATTGATCATTGAAAGGAAATAAGGGAAACAAGCAGAAGCACCAGAAGGAGGTGCCATTTTAATCTTTGCTATGGGGACCTCTCATCTCTATGTATGTTCCTGTCTTTAATTAACCCTTTCACGTCGCTAATCTGTAGATTAACATGCGGAAAGGATATTTAAACGTGGCGCCCGCTCAGAAGCAGAGCGGGCACCATAGCCGCCGGGTCTCTGCTGTTACAGGGACCCAGTGGCAATGCTTGCGATCAGAAACGTCCCTGTTCACAAGCATTTAACCCCTCAGATGCCGGTATCAGATGTGAGCACTGGCATCTGAGGGGTTTTCACTTTCGGTTTGGGGCCGGTCACCGGCTCTCACACAGCAAGATCGCGAGAGCCGGTGTATTCCTCTAGCAGCTGGGAGCCTTGCGAATGCTCCCAGCCCTGCTATAGGAAGATTGCTATTGAGACCTGCCTGTTGCAGGTCTTGATTGCCATGCACTTATTTTGCCATGGACTGCACTATTGTGATATTGCAGTCTATGGCATAAGCAATCTAATGACACGTTAAAGGTAACGTGTCATTTTCACCGTACAGTGAACACCAAAAAAAAACAAACCCATAAGAAAATGGTAGGACTGCTGTTTTTTTCCAATTCCACCCCATTCCGAATTTTTTTCCAGCTTCCCGGTACATCACACATAATATTAAATAGTACCATTAGAAAGTACAATTTGTCCTGTAAAAATGAAGCCCCATATGGCTGTGTCAATGAAAAAATAAAAAAAAGTTATGACTTTTTGAAGGCGGGGAGGTAAAAACAAAAGCATAAAAACGACAATTAGTCTGGTCCTGAAAGGGTTAACAAGATCAGCTCTGCTTCATCTGGTCCACAAGAACAAAATTTAAGCCGACAACTAAAGTTTGAATCAATATACCAGTCGTTATTGCGCTATGTTTCCATATAACTTTAGGTTGCATTATGGCATAATTTAGAAATAGTTAATCAACGTGATCATATGACTTCAATTTTTTAAATAACTGTACCCTTGTATAAAAGGTTACTTGGAAAATAAATACAAAATTGGATTTATTTCCCGGACGTGCTGCCTGCCACTAAGCACAAGCTATCCTTTAAAATACTGGTTAGAAGCCAAATGCAACTTCTTATTGTTTTTCTCCCTCATTAACATATGTATTAATTAAACTCTGCAGGCAACAGTTTAAATTACTATCAAACATAAATATTTCACCAATGGGATGCTACATTACCTTAATTTATGTGCTTTAGCAATCTACAGATATTAGTCTGGTCTTGAGCGAAATGTTTTTTAATTAAAATATGTTTTAAGCAAAGCAGAGATTGTAATTCCAAGAAATTACCATGTAGGGAAAATGACACTGGGCAAATTTGTTTTCCCGGACACTATGTCATGTAGAATGCAATATGTGGAAATTCTGTCTATTTTCTCCTGGGCGCAGTTTTTATACGAGTGCACTTAATCCCAACGTTCTCTCCATTCTATCCCTTATGCCAGTCACAATTTCTAATTAGCTCTCCCTATGGAAGAAGAAGATGGATTATATTTTAATATACAGAGACTAAAATTAGTTTATATTTTAGCGAGTTAGCAATTCTGAGCTGCTGATTTACTCGTGAAGCTACAAATTCTGCAAGCTTGCAATTAATCACGCTGTGGTCATTTTCTTTCAAAATTGTTCAGTTTGACTGTCTGGATTATAATAGGTGAAAACATGAAATTTATGCCGTTTAGAAATTACAGCTCAGTGTTTAACCATGTCATAATAGATTCTCCCACCCCCTATCATCATTATAATGCAGCAATAGAGTCTAATTTTAAAGGGATATAATTAAAGAAAATGCATCACTTATTTTTTTACTAATTTAAATTATATACAGTACTGAAACACGTTCGTTTTTATTTTTCTGCACATTTGGGGCAGCCATCTTGCCTGAGTTGCTGCTATGAGCTGCGAAAAGCAGTTCCAGAGATTTGCTTTACACCAGTCACATGGACATAGTAAAACTCAGTTATAAAATGACACATTGACTTCTATAGCAGAATGTTGTGGGCATGCTCTGTGATGTGCAGGGAGGGGGGGGGGGACAAAAGAACTGCACTGTGCCCATCAATTATTGTCAATGGTGGATCCTGTGTTATCTATATAAAGGTGTTACCGGTCAGTGTAATCCTGCCTGATAATGTGATGACTGCTGAGAAGTGATCTCTGCGGAAACAGGAAGGGTTAGTCTATTATGAATGGTGGATCCGGTGCATCTATATAGAGGTGTTACCTGTCATTGTAATCCTACCTGTGATGATAATGATATGAATGCTGATAAGTGATCTCTACAGAACAGGAAGGGTCAGCCTATTAGGAATGGTGGATCCTGTTTTATCTATATGGAGGTGTTACCTGCCAATGTAATCCTGCCTGTGATGATAATGAGATGACTGCCGAGAAGTGATCTCTACAGAACAGGAAGGGTCAGTCTATTGTAAGTGGCTCAATGTAAATATGCCACCCTGGCAAACGGGATTATGAAGGGTTATAACTAGACAGTGCTGAGCGCCATAGAAATCTTTTGGGCAAGAATGGGCCCCTCAGTATTTACCACATCAATGTGAAAGTTAGGACACACTTGCCATCCGAGACATGGTAAAAATAACTTCTGCGAAAGTACAACACCCAGCATGACCTGACAAATGATCAGAGCCTACTGGAACAATGGTACTACAGACACTATCAACCACATAAGTAGAGAATGCAGTATGGGTTCATGAAAGGTATCAAACGCCAGACCAGAGCCCTAAATTATTCAGACCCAAATAAATAATTTCAGAGACCAGAAGCCCCTATTAATTTACCTCTTCTCGCTCCCGGCCTCTCTTCACTGATGTGTTTTGCGGCCCAATTGCTAAAGCAACCGTTATAGCTATGCTACTGGAAATATGACATTACTTAATATAGTGGGAAACCCCCTTTAATTAAACCAAGTAGAGATCTTGAAAAACATGAAGAATTGATAGCAAAGCATGTTAGAAAATTGTATAACTTTTCATTATACTATACCCCTTTAAGGAGCTACATTTGTCAGACCTAACATTGGAAATTGCATAAACTACTTTTCTGATCATCTAAGCTGGCTCATCTTTAATAAATACTTCAATATATTTCCTGTGATTAAATGTAAGATGAGCATCTTAATCATTCTTCCTGGTAAACAAACCGAAAAATAGAAACAAAAACATAACTCATTTTTATACTGCAGGAAAGACTATTTTATAGTATGAAGATTTGTCAAAGAAATTAAACCAATATATTTTAGGGTCACACATAGTTTCGAAGAAATCCGTCTCATGACCAAAAGTGCTTATAGACATTAGTGGATTGCTCCCCCTCAGCGTGGCAGATTTGGCAAGATTGGGAAACAGTCTTCATGCTGATGTCAGTAGAAACTGCCTGATCTGGAAGTATTAATTAAATTTAAAAAAAAATAATTCAAATTAAGGGGTATGTATATTTTTGCAACAATTTTGTAATACTCCAATGCATCTAAAATAAAAAATGAAGCAATTTTGCTTAAAAATATCTTACCATTTGATGTCTACAGCTCTTATGCAGACCTATGTGTCTCCATGGTTACAGACTACAAACAAACCCTGTGTAGTCTGATGTATCAGTAATGTGTTATCACCTCTCCATCTTCATGCTCTACTTGTTATAGAGGTTGCAGAAAAAGCGGTTTTACTTCAGCACCACACCATTCCAAGTAAATTTAAGTGAATGGAGATGAGGTGCAATACCAAACACAGCCTGTAGATAGATGTGGCGTTGTTTTTGGAAGAAATTGTCCATGTTATTCTAATCCTGCACAACCTCTATATAAAATGGTAGAAGATGTTTAACTAAGTCTATTTGCAAAGTTCTTTCATTTTATTTTATTTAAGAAGCAGTGCATAAAAAAATAGTTGCAAAAGTGCACATAGCCTCTAAAAGTGCCACTGTAAAACATGACTTAAAAGATGAATTTTCAACTTCTCTTGTTATTGTGTTAGAACTTTTGTTCAGTATAGAACTATATATATATATATATATATATATATATATATATATATATATATATATATATATCACTACATATTTACTTTGCCCCACATAGGAAATTGTGGGTCAAATGGTTAAGGTAGTATTAACTGTTATTTGCTCTGAGATCTTTAAGCACGGCCATCAATTTTACAACTGATCAGGATTTACATCTGTCCCAAATGATCATTTTTTGCTATCAAAGACATTCAGATAGTTGCTGATCTCTTTTTAAAGAAGCACTCCAGTGATTTTTTTTTATTTGCCTTTAATAGTGCAGCACAGGCTTTTATTAAAGAATAATATAGATGCACTTGTATGGCTGTATTCTTGATGTGCTGATAATGGGTTATCTGCCAATTTGGTTCCTTCTTCTCATGTAATATGGTTCCTCTAATGCAGCCTACATTTCCCATCATGCTTTGCAGAAACAGCGGGGATGGAGTCCCATCACATTGCACTTGCTCTGGTCAAAATCCTATCTATGTTCAGCAAGTGATAGATCAGTGAAACTTCTGTCCTCACTCAGCAGAGTCTCAGTGTATTCTATGTGATGCAGCTTCAGCCTGTCTCCTAAGCTTCCTGCTTGTGATAGGTTTCTCTATTTCAGTTTTTACACAGGAGGCGGTGAGGAGCAGCATCTCATAGAAATACACTGGACTCTGCACAAAGCACTCACATATAGTATAGACTGTTAGTGTGAGTCAGGGGAGTTTTAACTCTGCAGCTAATAATTATATGGACTCACCTATTATATCACTGCACTCCTGCTCCCTTAGGGTAGAAATAATATTTTCAGCAGCACTATATGCATGGGGGGGGGGACATACAGAGGAACAAGGAGGATGAAGCTGGGTGGGGAGGTGTCTCAAAGCTTTCAGGAGGGATTTAATAAGTCATGATGTAATTCTGTAGTTCACAGGAAGTCAGCCACACAAGAGAAATTACTTTCTGTCTACACATGAGAGCATGGTCTATTCTCGTAGTCAGACAGAGATCACATCACACAGCTCTCCATAATGAAAGGGTTGAAAATATATAGATGCAGCTGAGCTGGTAAGAAACAAATGACACTGCTAGAATATTGCAGATGAGTTAGCATTATATCTGCAAAAAACAGTCAAAAAATATGTGGAAAAACCGCACATGGTTATATCGTGAACTGCTGCAGTTTATAAGCGCATTTCTTACATAGGTTTTTCAAAACAGTGTAGGCAAATAACCGCAATGAAAAAACATACCAATTTACACCGCATACAATTTTTGACCACATGGTACACTGCTGCTAGGTCTACGGACACCCTAAAGGGGTATTATGGTTATGCAACTTTCTTATATACAGTACTTTGTTTTTCAATTCCTCACAATTTTTTAAGGTCTCTGTTTGATATCACTAAATGGGAACATTCTTAATTTATATCCAGAGACTGAAAACCTGTCTTAATTATATCCAACTCACACAGGTGCAGGACTCGTTACTGTGTATCAGAGCTCTATTTTGTAAAGAGCTGTGCATTTGTGTCAGTTGAACATGACCAGGACAGGTCTTCAGGCGCAGGATATAAACAACCGTGGGCCACATATATCAAAACTGTAACCGGAAAACAGGCCTTGTTGCCCATAGTCCATAATTTTATACAATGGTAGTTATAATAGTTATTGCTCTATGGCCATGTTTTTCCTCTTAGATCAGTTATAAAAGAACATGCTGCAGAGCTCTAAAGAAAGATATGATGAGCAAATCTATTTTATCTAGAATAAAGTTAGAATAAAGTGAAATTTTATTAACAGTGATAGACATTTAATATACCATATATAAATGCTACAATAATGTTAATATAGTTACAATTGAGCTATGTTTTTCAGGACCCAGTCCTATTTGTGACTTTGAGCAACTTACACACCACAGGGAATTCTGTAAGCGGAGATTGTGTCAGAATTATAAATTATGTAAATTACGTATTTTCCAATACAATGGAAATTGAGTTGTCAAAAAACTTGAGATATTTAAATACAAAAAGGGTTAACCCTGGGTCTCAGACTAACAACAAATAGTATGTGCTACACAACTATATGGGTATATTCACACACAGCAGATTTGTTGTAGAAATTTTCTGCGACCAAAAATCCATCCCATACATGGATTTCTGCAAGCCCCATTCAGGCGAACGGGACAGTTGTAGAAATTTCCGCAACAAATCTGCCGTGTGTGAATAAACCCTATATGGGTGTTTAGGTAGAAATACTTTCATTATAGTATAACTACACTCAGTAGGGCATTTATAAAATATTAAGGCCTCAAGCAAACAATTTATTTGGGATTTCTACCACATGGATCCCAAATACAATGTTAATGCATTCAATTGGGTTCATACACTGCAGTTTAAAAAAATTCTGATATAAAGAGATTTATATATTCGGAGTCTGCATGAGAAAAAAGTATGGGATTCTACATTTGATGCCATATATATGGCCGCATTCTCTTCTAGAAGCGCTCGTTATCAGCGCTTCTATGGGACAACTCAGTCAAATAAGCAACCAAACGTGGAAATGTGTACGCCATAATATAGTGCACAATACAGATCCGTATTATGTGCTGAAATACCCATGTGCATGAGGCCTTATGATATTGGAACATCAAACAAGATTGTCTGCAATCCCAGGTCTGCCAACCTGATTTATTTCTTGTTTTTTTGATCATTTATCTATAAAAATGCAGACAGACAAACATTTTTTAGGAGAAATTGTAAAATTAAAATGAATCAGAAATACTATAATGATTAAATATATCTATAGCTTAGATAAACTGTCACGATGGGCCGTACCGCATAGCGGGATGGCAGCTGGCCAAACAGGTATAGTACATAGTCTATAGTCCAGAAAGGGTACCTGTGGAAACTCGGACAGTAGCAAGGCAGGCTCAGCTGGGACCAGGCAGCAGGTAGACGTCAGGCGTGGAGTAGCAGAACAGGCGTGGAATACAGCACAACACGATATTAGCTCAGCACGGCACTTGACCAGGACAGCATGGGATACAGGATACAGGAACAGGGAACACTTGGAAACTGGAAGACACTAGGAGACCATTTGCAAGACAAACTTTGGGTAACAAGAACAAGAGGACAGAGCCCTTTTTATAGTCCAGTAGCATTCTGTGTTTGATTGCAGACTTCCTGCAATTATGCGCGCACTGGCCCTTTAAGACCATGCACGCACGGGCGCGCACGCCCTCCGGGAGACAGTCTCGATACCAGGAAGTGAGTGCCGACGACTCACAGGGAGACGACGCTGCAGGGAACTCACATGTCTATGGCCGCGGCCGTCAAGGGTTAAGTCAGAACGACGGGCCGCGGCTATAGACGTTACAGTATCCCCCCTCTTATGCCCCCTCTTCTTGGGACCAGAGCGGGAGAGAAACTTCCTCACGAGGACAGGGGCATCGATGTTCTCTTCTGGCTCCCAAGACCTCTCTTCTGGACCGAATCCCCTCCAATCCACCAAATAAAACGTCCTTCCTCCCACATTCTTGGTGGCCGGAATCTCCCTTACTTCGAAAGTCCCTGACAAGCTGCCAGGAGCCACTGCGGAACTTGGAGTCCTGGAGTAGCGGCTCAGGACCACAGGCTTCAGCAAGGAGACATGGAAGGAGTTAGGGATCTTGAGGGTAGGAGGGAGCCGCAGCTTGTAGGACACTGGGTTAATCTGTAGCAGGATCTCGAAGGGTCAGAGGAACCTAGGAGCAAAATTGCAGGACGGCACCCTCAGCCGGATATTCTTTGAAGACAACCAGACCTTCGTACCTGGAAGAAACAGAGGAGGATCCCGTCTTCTAGTATCAGCCTTTCTCTTCATGCGGTCCACTGCCAGCAGAATAGGAGATCGGGTCTGTTGCCATATTTGCAGAAAGTCCCTGAAGGTAGAGTCAGCTGCGGGCACCTGGGATATAGTAGAGACAAGAAGAGGTATACGAGGGTGTTGGCCATAGACGATGAAGAACGGACTGGAGGTGGTGGACTCACTAGTGTGGTTATTATAGGAGAACTCTGACCACAGGAGCAGCTGCACCCAGTCATCATGCCGTCTGGAAACAAAGTGACACAGATAGTTCTCCATAATCTGGTTAACCCTCTCGACTTGCCCATTGGATTGGGGATGATAGGCCGAAGAGAAGTCCAACTTTACTCCGAGGAAAGCGCAGAGTGCTCTCCAAAATTTAGAGGTGAACTGGACCCCTCGATCCGAGACAATATGCAGAGGCAAGCCGTGCAGATGGAAGATGTGTTGAATGAAGAGGTCGGCCAATCACGCAGCAGAAGGCAGAACAGTCAAGGGAACAAAATGAGCCATTTTAGAAAATCGAACCACCACCACCCAGATCACATTGCAACCCGCAGAGAGAGGGAGATCCGTGACAAAGTCCATTGCAACATGCTGCCAGGGAGCAACGGGCACAGGCAGTGGTTGGAGCAGACTAGCTGGTCTGGAGTCCTTCCCGGAGGAATGTCTGTAACTTGCAGAGGGTTCACAGAGAAGATGCAGGAAGGATAAATAATATTCTGTGGGGACTCCACAGTGTCCTCTGTTTCAAATGACCTAGACAAGGCATCGGCCCTCACATTCTTGTCGGCAGGTTGGTAGTGGAGTTCGAATCGGAACCGAGCAAAGAACAACGACCACCTGGCTTGACGAGGATTCAACCGCTGAGCCGTCTGTAGATAGGTCAGGTTCTGGTGATCCGTGAAGACCATGCTAGGATGAGCTGCGCCTTCCAGTAGGTGACTCCACTCCTGCAGAGCCAGCTTTATGGCCAGTAACTCCCGATCCCCAATCAAGTAGTTGCGCTCTGCAGAAGAAAACAGCTTAGAATAGTAGCCACATACCACAGTCTTGCCTTTCGAACCTTTCTGGAACAACAGTGCACCAGCACCAACAGAGGAAGCGTCCACCTCTAATGAAAACTGTAGGGATACATCAGGGTGGTGAAGAATAGAGGCTGACGTGAAGGCCTTTTTTAAGGCTTCTGCCTCCGGAGTCCACATCTTGGCATTCATACCCTTTTTAGTGAGGGTAAAGATGGGAGCTGTCAAAGACGAGAAGTTGGGAATGAACAGCCGGTAGAAGTTGGCGAATCCCAGGCAGCGTTTTATGGCCCTTAAACATTGGGGGTGTGGCGATTCCTGGACAGCCTTTACCTTCTCAGGGTCCATCTTGAGACCCTGATCGGAGATGATATAGCCCAGGAAGGGAAGAGACTTTTTTTCAGACACGCACTTCTCCAGTTTGGCATAAAGATGATTCTCCCTTAATCGAAGCAACACCTGGCGGACATGACTCTGATGAGTTACTGGATCTGGGTAAAAAATCAAAATGTCATCGAGATACACCACAACACAGACATAGAGGAGATCACGAAAAATGTAATTGACAAATTCTTGAAACACTGCGGGGGCGTTACATAGGCCGAAGTGCATAACTAGGTATTCATAGTGCCCACCTTGACGAATCCGGATCAGATTGTAGGCCCCCGCAGGTCCAGTTTAGAAAAAAAAATTGCCCCCCATATGCGATCAGTTCCGAAATCAAAGGCAATGGGTATCTATTCTTCACCGTGATCTGGTTGAGGCCTCGGTAGTCAATGCAGGGTCGGAGGGATCCATCATTCTTCTTGACAAAGAAAAACCCAGCTCCGGCCGTGGATGAGGATTTACGGATGAAGCCCCTCTCCAGATTCTCCTTAATGTAGGCAAACATACACTGGGTCTCCGGCAAGGAGAGAGGGTACAATCTACCATGAGGAGGGGATGAATCAGGAACCAAGTCGATCGGACAATCATATGCTCGATGTGGCGGCAAGGTCTCTGCTTCCTTCTTATTGAAGACATCAGGGAACATAGAGTAAGAAGAAGGCAACCCTGCCAATGACTGATGCGGAGAAGACTGCGGTGGATGGATATGACCCAGACAGCGCTCAAGACACTTGGGACCCCACTGGAGAACCTCTCCAGAGTTCCAATCCAGGACTGGGGCGTGCAATCGGAGCCAAGGCAAACCCAGCAGCATGGGGTTGACGGCCTTGTACAGGACAAACAGGGAGATGAGCTCAGAGTGAAGAGCTCCCACTTGAAGTCTCAATGGCTTGGTCACAGACAAAACTGGGTCAGGATGATGATCAACGGCCTTTCCAGCAGGACAGTGGGCAACTGAAGAAGATCCACAAGGTCTTGGCAGATGACATTGGCTGCAGAGCTAGAGTCCAGGTAGGCAGAGACCGGATGGGGCTTCTCGCCAGCAATGATGGTCATGGGAGGCCGAAATATAAACAGAGTCCATAGGTGCAACTGCTCAGTTTCTCTTGAACAGACAATTTTAGCCGATCCACCTGCATCGGAACCTCGGGCAAAGCAGTAGAAGGCGGCAAGAGGGGTTGCTGGAAGTTGGGCGCCAGACTTGAAAGCCGTCTCTCCTGTCGAACCTCATGAGATCTCTCCCTGAGGCTTATGTCCACCCGAGTAGCAAGCAGAATCAGGCCGTCCAAGGCAGGTGGTAGATCTCGAGCAGCAAGTTTGTCCTTGATCTCGGGCGCTAGACCATGCCAGAAGGATGCTACCAAGGCCACATTTTTCCAGGACAGTTCTCCTGCCAGGGTCCGGAACTGGATGGTGTATTCGCCCACGGAGGTGTCCTCCTGGCGAAAGTTAAAGATAGTAGTGGCTGCCAACGAGACTTGTCCTGGCTCCTCGAAAACAGTACGGAATAACTGCACGAACCCCTGGAAGTCTTGGGTCTCGAGTCCCTGACGTTCCCAGATTGGGTTCGCCCATGCCAGGGCCTTGCCGGCAAGTAGAGACACGATGAAGGCGATCTTGGTTCCGTCCGACGGAAATGCTCGTGCGTGCAGGGTAAAATGGATATGGCATTGGTTCAGAAACCCCCTGCACGTACTTGTGTCTCCATGGAACCGAGGATCCGAACCGGAAATGCGAGGAGGTGTAGCAGGAGGGTCGATTGGAGGAACTTGCATAGCAGCAGGAAGGGAAGCAGCTAGCGCCCCTAGCTGCTGTGCTATGGAGTCCACTGCCACAAGAAGTTGATCCTGTCTTGCTCGGAGATCCAGCAGGTCCGCCTGCATGGCTTGAGAGAGTGACATGCCCTTGAATTGACAAGCGGGGTCCATGGTCTGAGCGTACTGTCACGATTTGGGGTGTGGACCCACTGGGCCATACCGCGTAGCGGGATGGCAGCTGGCCAAACAGGTATAGTACAGAGTCTGTAGTCCAGAAAGGGTACCTGTGGCAATTCAAACAGTAGCAAGGCAGGCTCGGCTGGGACCAGGCAGCAGGTAGACATCAGGCATGGAGTAGCAGAACAGGCAGAACAGCTCAGCACGGCACTTGACCAGGATAGCACGGGATACAGGAACAGGGAACACTTGGAAACTGGAAGACACTAGGAGACCATTTGCAAGACAAAAATTGGGTAACAAACAACACTCAGGCAAAGAACAAGAAGGCAGAACCATTTTTATAGTCCAGTAGCATTCTGGGCTTGATTGCAGACTTCCTGCAATTATACGCGCACTGGCCCTTTAAGACCGTGCAAGCGCGGGCACGCGTGCCCTCCAGGAGACAGTCTCGATACCAGGAAGTGAGTGCTGGCGGCTCACTGTGGGACGACGCTACAGGGAACTCACATGTCCATGGCCGCGGCTGTCAAGGGGTAAGTCAGAACGACGGGCCGCAGCCATAGACGTTACATAATTATATGAACACATTAGAAACATTTACTGTGAACTGTAAAATGATGATAATTACAATCCCAATAATCTGCACCAGTTCCTCCAGCTTCAAAAATAATTATAAACACATACTTTTTTTATGGACACTGGAAAAAAGTTTCCTATTTTTACGCGCTATCCAGGAATGTATGAATAACCTTCAAGATAAGCTGATGATTGTTGGAATGTCAGTTGAAGTTACAACTTAAAGGGGTTGTCCAGTTTAGACGACGCCATCTCAAGTGCTTATCTGAGTCTGAGTCTCTGTAATTAGTTGTTGTGGCAGGAAATTTAAGGTGCTGTGTAGTGAAGAATTAAAGGAACATAATGGGCAAAATGTATGCTTTGCATTATGTCTAGTGCAGGACTTGAAAAGGGCGGAGCATGAATCCCTGTGTCATGCACCGCCCTGTAAGGGTCTGAACTAGGCATAACACCAGGTGGCTAGAGGGGGGAGAAGGCCCACTCTGGCCAGAGGGGGTTTTAAAAAAGTATTATGCTCCTCTTGCCCCCCCCCCCCGCTCTTCACAAGTATCTCAACGATTACACAGACACTGCATCATCCCAGTCAGCCAATCATAGGACCCTCTATACTGTAATTGTCTTAGCAGATCTCTGATTGGCTGATAGCTGATGATGCAATGCCTGTGTGTCTAAATAGTCTGCAGTCACAGATGGAGGAATAAGAGGAAGGAGTCTAGTATCCTTCAATACAAGACGTTAACCTCTTTACATTAAGTTTTGTTCAATGCCCTAGCCCACCGGGCCTGTTGTTATTCACATGTTAAAAAGTTTTTCCAGCTCGCCAGTGTCCAGCATCCTCAATGATCCAGTGCATGGACCTTGCCTTGGCCTGATGTTCGATGTGGTCATTAAAGGGGCTTTCCCATGAGGGACATTTATGACATTTCCACAGGATATCCTCGGAAAAAGCATGGTTGAACAGCAGCACACATCTCCCAAATTTCAATCAATATATTCTTTTATTGGTCAAACATACAGTAAAAAATGGCAACGTTTCGACCCGTCACAAGTGAAGGGTCTTTCTCAAGCCTAACAATGTGTCTAACAGTGTGAGTTTAAATAGGTAAGTATACAGCATCACATGGTGCAGGTAATCCAATCAAGACGTCAGTACGTCATAGGGAAACTTACACAGGTGTATAATTACATGCATAGCATTGCTCTGCTTCAAATACTTTATTTTTTGGATTATTTCCACTGGATATGTCATAAATGTCAGATAGATGCGAGTCCCAGAGGTGCATCTCTCTCTAGAACGGGGCCCCCTAAACCTCGTTCTAGCTTTTTGTGCTCACATAATCGGAAGTATCTATGTCGGAAGTTACGGAAACAGCGTAGCTCGCTGAGCTACGTTGTTTCCGTAAATCCCATAGTAGTGAATGGCAGTTACGGAAGCAGCGTAGCATGCGAGCTACGTTGTTTCAGTAACTACTATTCCGTTTTATGGAAGTTATGCTGTTTCCATAACTCCCGACTATGTAATCAGTAAGTGGCCGGAAGGCAGCTTGAGCACAAAAAGCTAGAATGGTTCTTTAGGGGGCCCCGTTCTAGAGATAGATGCGGGTCCCGGAGGTGGGACCCGCATCTATCTGACATTTATGACATATCCTATGAATATGTCATAAATGTCCCTCATGGGAAAACCCTTTTAACCCCTTCACTGCCCTAGCCCCCCAGGGATATTATCATTCACCACTTCCCCGCCCTAGACCACCGGGGATGTTACCTATGAATGCAATTAAGAATATCTGGCTATTTTCCTGAGCCATAACAACCATATGTTTTTTTTAGTCATTATTTTTTTAAATGTTTTAATATGAGATGTAAGTTGTGGTTATGTTAGAAATAAGTGCCCATACACTGTTATTGCACAGGGGCTCTAAGTTGTCTGTGTCCGCCCCACATAACACCATGTATCAGTTTTTTCAGTGTTCTTTAAGAATTAACTCATTGTAATCAATGTTATCCATCAATTGCATTAGATACCTGTGGTCTACTAGGGTCAAAAGTTACGTTGGACTTGCTAATGGAGAAGTTCAAGATCAGGGTCCTCCTTCCATAGACTTGGCATATGGTAAAAGTCAAATAAAAACAACACCTCTTGCACATAGTGTTTTAAATATTATTTAAAAATAAATGAATTGAAATAAATATCTGAACATGTTGCGATGGCTTGCCCTTCTAACACGGTGAATAGATTAGAACGTTGCTAATATTATTGATATTTTACTATAATATCAAAACTGTACATATCAGGTGGCATATCATTCAGGTGTCCATGGATGGCGAATATATCTGCCTTGTTGAAAGAATGCTATATTTTTGAGATGTGGGGTGGAGGCGGATTGGCCCAGACTCCTTTTCATTAATCATACGTCTCTTTGCAGCATCCTCTTAAAGAAGCCCTCTCGTCATTCATTCAGGCAACCCTCTGGATTAGACGGAGCCTGCTAAATGTCAAACCAAATCTGAGTCTTGATGCAGATAATCATTTCAATAATATTTCTCCATTTGTGCCCAAACACCAGGGGAATAAAGCTTTTCTGCTGTCAGGTACTGTAAGACGGCGGTTGGTGTAAATGCTTGACACTGAGCCAGATGGGCTTAGCTGTGTTTCCAACATATGTTCGACAAGCAGACTTGAACACATTGGAATTTTATTATTTTGAACTGGTGAAGCATACATATTTATTTACTTGACCTCTGTGGTGTCACTGCCGGTATTAGAAGGATCAGATAGAAAGCTTTGCCAAGGCCTTTTAAAAACTCCACCGTTCTTCATCTCTGGAGTCATTTACCAGCTAACATCAGTAAAGTGTTTTACAGAGCTCTGGTCACCTAGACGTTTCCAAAGAGTAATATAAAACCATTATATAATATAATCATATATTCTAAAACCATTATATATAAATAATTACAATTATATAAAAATATAACAAAGAGTTATAATATTCATTTTATTTATGGTCAACCCTCAAATCGTTAAATGAAATACATTTCTAAATAAAAACTATTTTTTTATTTTTGTATTGTGTTTCTTAGACTATTTCCTCCAAATAATCTTTATATAATAATATTAAAATATTACATATGTGGCATGAAATTTGATATACAAAGGATTGCTGAATGGAATCAGTGGAATAACTAATCTGGGATAAAGTAAGGGCTCTGAATTATTGTGGGTGAGTTATATTGGGGCCTCTTCTACCTTTTAGACTCCGTCCTGTAGATATTCTATACTTCAAACAGTGTAACTGGACTGTAGTTGCCCGTATACGTTAGATTTAGGTTGGCATTTAGGGGCTTCCCAACTGTCCCTTGACATGAAGATTTGGTTAAACTGAGTATTGGAGATGTTGTATTTCACCTTGCCTGATCCATTGTTTTGTCAGAACTTAAGCCTGTTATAATACCTGACTGTCCTCCAATCAACACCATTAAAGCTGTGGGAGGAATACAACTATTGTAGATTAAGATGAAGTCTCAAATTGGTGACATAGGATAGATAAGAATCTGGTGTCCCGCCACATCCCAAAGGTTCTTTATTGGATTGAGATCTGGTGACTGTGGGCATAAAGTGATGCACATGCACAATACCTAGATAGGTTGTGCTTAAAAAAACAATCTAAAACCAACAACCATTCCATGGTCAAATCCATTCTGTTCAAATTTGTTCTCCATTCTAGAGTTTGGCCTGAACAACAACTATACTTCTTGAACATGTCTTCCTGCTCAAACATTGGGTTGGTTCCACATGGTTCTTTGATTAGATAGATGATAGATAGATAGATAGATAGATAGATAGATAGATAGATAGATAGATAGATAGATAGATAGATAGATAGATAGATAGATAGATAGATAGATAGATAGATAGATAGAAGAATAGGAGGTTTATTTATGCTGAGCTTTTTCCAAATTCTTGCTGACAGTGCACATCCAAGCGATGATCAGTGATGTGCACAGGTTTCTCTGTAGCCTTTGATCTTCATTCCTTTACATTAGAGCTAGAAAAGCTCTGCTCTTGTCTCGTACCACCCAACGTTATAGCGTTTAAAAGGAAACGTGTTATTCCGCGCTACGACCTATATTTTTGGTCTCTCTAATGCTATCTGCCATCAGTCTTTTTTTCTTACAGGTAACACTATGGAATTAAACCTGGAGATATTTACCTAAAAATGGTAAAATACAATATAACGGTCACCATAACTTTCTCTAGAGTGCCTATCTGAAGAGCTCTGGGTTATAATGAAGCCGAATGACACGTTGTGTTGCTCAGGTGGACTCTACCAGTGAACTTTGGGATTTTAAGAGCTGCAACTATGCATGAAGTAATGTGCTGGATATAGATATAAATTGTGAGTCACCGGCCAGAACTCTAGGATCTCAGGTCCTCAGCGCTGATTAACAATGACTCATTTGCAGCCTCTTCAAATTATTACATTCCTTCTTTTTCTCTAAAAATAAAGCAGAGCAGCTTTTCCAAGATTAATAGTTGCTGCTAAGATCTCAGTGGACATTTTTGGCATTGTGGGAGAATTAATCAGCACTGGAGATCTGTATAGGGCAGAGAGTCGAGTCTATCTGCATTCAAGGAATATGTTACTTTAAGGTATAGATGGGGAAGGTGTATGTGAAAGTTATGAAAACAGCAGTACAACTATTTATCATGACAACTTGGTTAATGTTGGATCAGTTTGCTGTTAAATTACATAAAAATTATGAGAGCGTTTAGAAAAAAAAATTCTTCCAAAAATGTTGCATGACGTCAAACTGGTTATGTCCAGACGTTGCCCATATAAATCATATTACTCATTGTGGTCATCTCCATTTTTCCTTATCTAAAAGTCAAGTATCTGCCTTCCCTTAGCGTCAAACGAGTAAATTTGTCCTTTTTCTTTTGCTTTGAGAGAGATAATGAGATATAAAATTCTCTAAATATGATGTAACATATCATGTTGATGATGTAAAGCTTGAGTTACTTTTTCGGGGTTGGGTCAGGTGTATGAAGTTGACTCGGTCCTTACATTTGCACTTGTCTCAACTGGGTTCTATCTAACCAATACACACACAAATGCAGTTCTGATATCTACATATGAACTAAATAGAACCAAAAAAAAGGTAGGGGTTGGGTAAGAATGGGTAAAGGTGGATAGGGGCATTGTCTAAGATTTTTTTTAAAATCCTCTTTAGGTTGAGCCTCTGTGCACTGCCATAAAGACATCGTTGGACTCTTTGGGGCAGATTTACTACTCTGAAGTAAAATGCGCCAAATTTATTAGGAGTTTTTGCGCTATAATTTACACCAATTTCTGGTGGAAATTATAGTAAATCTGTGTGTACTATGGTGGCCCCTCTCCTCGCTGCTAACTTCGCCCACTTTTTGACACACTTGAAAAGCGACAAAAGGAGTAAAGAGTCGCACATTTTAGCGCAAATATTACATGCACCAAAATTTGTGGCTTTTTAGCGCCACAAAATTGGTGTAAAGCTGTTAATGGATTCCCATTTTTGTGTATTGAGATGTTCTCCTCTGGAAACAATGTTTCTAGGGGAGAATACCACCGTACAAATGGAGTCTGATGGAGCATGCCACAATTTATTTTTTCTGTCGGATTTGTACGGATTCTGACAGGAAAATCTCTAATATGCTCTAGTATAAAATCATATGTACAGAGGTACGGTAGAGGCCTCATGTCCTTCAATGGCAGCTCCATTATGGTGGCATACAAACAGAGCCATAATACGTCCATGTGCATGAGCCCTTGGAGATTCATGTTAAAAAAATTTACATGGGAAAAAACTTTCATAATAATAAAAAAAATATCTCAAACCATATAATACCTTTCAGCTTTTTACTTATTCATTTTGTTTAGTAATTTATTACAAAATTTGACATAAAAAAATAAATAAATAGAATAAATAAATATATATATATATGGCCCCCATCCTAATAGGGTGTTTGCGTTTTATATGGGAAAGCCACTTGTCTCGTTATGGCAAAAAATTTACTGACTTTAAATGCAGTATGTTGCGTGCTAACTTGCTTTTCTCCCTATGGTTGAGTTCTGGAGGAGGACCTTTTGCTTTATAACTCCTGTATTGTACATTTTCTAATGTATTATTTGTACACATTGTTTTCCAGGCAATGGTGGCTACTGTATCTTTATATATGGTGCCGGAGGAAAAGGCCGGGTGGAAGTGCCAGGAACATCCCTCTGAGTGATAGGAGCTTCCCCGCATGTGTGATAATCTACACCAGAGGTCGAGTAGAAGGCCTCGATTTGAAGAGGATGTGACCTGTATCAGGGAACAGAGACGATACTTTGACCGGCATCTAGAGTGGTGAGGCACCATTGCCTGAACCAATATTGTACCAAAGCTGAACCAGGTCAGTGAGACTGTGCCTATCTGCCGCAAGAAAAGTGTTTTACCTCAAGCACTTGGGGTTGGAATGGCAGGTTCTCTGAGGGGTATCTGTAGGTGGTACTTTAACCCCTTATTGACCAGCCTATTTTAGACCTTAATGACCAAGCCATTTTTTAAGTTTTTCCATCGTCTCATTCTAAGAGCTATACCCTTTTTATTTTTGAGTCGACATAGCTGTATAAGGTCTTGTTTATTGCGGGACAAGTTGTAATTTTTCATAGCACCATTTTGGGGTACATAGAATTTATTGATTAACTTTTAGTAACTTCGTTTGGGGGGGGAATAGAAATAAACAGCAATTTTGCCACACTTTTTTGCGTCCTAAATTTACGCCGTTTACTGTGTGGTATATATAACACAATAACTTTATCCAGTGGGTTTTTGCGATTGCAACGATACCAAATTTGTATAGATTTTGTATGTTTTACTACTTACACAGTAAAAACACTTTTTTTTCAAAATTATTTGTTTTTGTGTCTCCATATTTTAAGAGGCATCTGTGGCAGGAGTTCATGGAATCATCTGTGGCAGGAGTTCATGGAATCATCTGTGGCAGGAGTTCATGGAATCATCTGTGGCTGACGCTATGGCGAATCTCTATGACTGGCCTTCTGTGGAACATTTGTGGCTGGCACTCTATGGGACATCTGTGGCTGGCACTTTGGGTAGTTTCTATGGCTGACACTCTGGGTGACATCTCTAGCAGGAATTCTAGTGGACCTCAATGGCAGTTTCTCTCAGGAGTTTCTGTAGTTGGCACTTTAGGAGGCATCTTTGGCTGGCATTTGTGGCTGACAATTTGGAGAATATCTGAGGCACTGATGAAGGCATCTAAGGCTTACACACACTGTTAAGAGGACCTCAGTGACTTACTTTAGAGACATTGGGGCCAAAAAAAAGCCCACAGAATAAATAATTTTCCATAATTTGCTGCATTGGTTTTGTCTTTCTCCTAGAGTGAATTTTGAGAGTATCTCTTCTACTTAAGAAAGTCAAAACTAGACAACTACTTGTTAAAGAGGCTCTGTCACCAGATTCTCAAACCCCTATCTCCTATTGCATGTGATCGGCGCTGCAATGTAGATAACAGTAACATTTTTTGTTTTTTTTAAAACGTTCATTTTTTGTCAAGTTATGAGCTATTTTATATATATGCAAATGAGGTTTGAAATGGACAATTGGGCGTTTTTTCGTTATGTCCAACTGGGCGTGTATTGTGTTTTTAACTGGGCGTGTTTACGTGTATGACGCTGACCAATCACCAATCATATATATAAAATAGCTCATAACTTGGCCAAGAATGAACGTTTTAAAAAAAAACAAAAACGTTACTGTTATCTACATTGCAGCGCCGATCACATGCAATAGGAGATAGGGATTTGAGAATCTGGTGACAGAGCCTCTTTAAGTAAATTTTATAGTCTGACATATAGACACGAACATATAATATGGGTGGCATTTTAAGGACTTGTGTGTGTATTTGAAACTATGTAACACACACACACACACACACACACACACACACACACACACACAAACACACACATATATGCACACACAACACATAAACATAAATATAGCACAAAACAGGCATCCACAGTGCCATGTTTTCCTACACATAATACTATAGACAAGAATTAAATGTCACTGCTTGTCTCCGCACTGATGAATGAATGTTTTTCCAAATCCAAATGTCTGTAAATGCTTGACCAGTTCTGAATGATGTAGAGGGGACTCTGTTTGACATTAAATCTAAGGAAAGCTGGGCGCAAGTTCCAGCTGTAGTTCAGTCTATTAAAGTCCTTGCTGATGACCTCATAAACCTTCGTTATTTACTCGTCCGCAAAGCACATGCTTCAAGCATATGAGGAAACAGGTAATAAAACGAATGTTTCCACCCAATAGACATTAACCTCTCCTCTGCCAGATGGGTTTTATAAAGACCACAACTTCTAGATGATGAGTTGTTTTGTTATACCCATCAATGGAAAGTCATCTGTATCAGAAAATGCAATAAAAAAAAAATCCCATTAGTTTATAGAGTATAATGTGTATGATGTATAATGCCGATATATACAAGAAAACTACTCCTATTACCATAAACAAAGACAGTCATCTCCATGCTATGGCTTTTTAGCTGTTGTGAAACTACTACTCCAAGCATGTCCGAAGAGTAGTAGTTTTTAGAACCACAAGTTGCATTCTATATTCGATATTCTATTCTACCCCATAGCTGAACGTAAAAGAAATACTCTGGGTAAAACTGATACAATGTCCGATGCCTAGTGGTGGTCCTAAAGGGACGGTGCACATCACAGGGATCCTCTCCTTGACTTCCTGTGTCATGCCCCACCCACGCCAGGCCTTGCCACCTTAACGCAAAGCTAAACGTTTGGCAAACTTCTGACATGCCATAGTGACATGTTAGAAGTTTTGATTGGTGGGGGTCCGAGAACTGAGACCCCCACCAATCGCTAGAACGAAGCAGCTAAAGTACTCATGTGGGCACTCAGCCGCTTCGTGTCTGTTCGGCTTTTTCCGGAAATAAATGTATCGGTGTACGGACTCAATAGAAAGTCTATGAGCCCGTACTCCGATACATTGGCTTTCCGGAAAAAGCCGAACAGACACGAAGCAGCTGAGCGCGCACACGAGCACTTCAGCTGCTTCGTTCTAGAGATTGGTGGGGGTCTCAGTGCTCGGACCCCCACCAATCCAAACTTCTGACATGTCACTATGACATGCCAGAAGTTTGTCAAACATTTAGCTACACGTTAAGACAATTGCGAAAATGATTACACTACACTGTTTGAATGTAAGCACTTATGGACAGGGTGTCTCCTTTGTTTTTCTTATTTGTCATATCTCATATGTCCGGATTTTAGTAAGATAGTAATAAGGTGAGGCAATGTATTCAATTTAAGGTCAGAAGGAAAACTGGAATCTGCCTAGAACATATATGGGATAAACAATACAAACAGATAAAAGTCTTAGTTTGAAGAGGAGAGTAAGTCAGGAGAAAAAAGAAGAGAGGAGGAAGAAAAAGAGTGGAAGGAGCCGGTAAGGAACTGGTCCTATATTTCTAAACGTCACTTTTGTATTTTGATCTGGAGATAAAATCTTACCAATGGTAGCATGTACCAACGAAGACAAGTTTCGTAACCATGAGAGACAAATTGACCCATCTTTATAACGCCATTGACTTTCGAGAATAAGTGTCTGACTAAAGGAGGTTGAGGTTTCCTCCATAGGACTAGTAGCCACATTTTAGCAACACTGGCACAGAAATGTTTTTGTTTTTTTAGTATTTGGGTTAAAGAAATAAAAAACAGGATCATTAGACACCACTACTCCAGCCAGGTGATGTATAATCTACAGAGTCTTACTAAAATTAGAAGCTTCTAGGTCGAGATGATGCCCTGGAAATGAGGAGCACGTTCCCCTCCTCTCCTTGTGGAGAGTTTCTGGTATTCTCAGCATCGCTGAGTATGTCAGATGTAGCAGTGCTGAGTTTGATCAGTTGCTGGGTTATCTTTATCACAGAAATAATGCAGTCCCAAAGAGTTAAATTGCAAACTCAGCTCTACTATATCTATATTTTGACTGGAGCTTTCCCACCGTGCGGGTCAGTGTAAATTTAGACTTAATATTTTCCTGCCACAAGTCACAAAAACCCTCCTAACAATAAACCTTTTTCTGAAATTAATTACTGGTCGGTATCTTTTCACCAGTGACCATATGTCAATCCCTGTGTAAGGAGTGTCATTGTCATCTCCAGCCTAAGCTGAGAGGCTGTTGACTGAAAGACATGACGATTGTCACCCGCTGACAGTCTGAAGATTGTCACCGCTGGAGTCCAGTTCTCTGGACATACGGTCAATCTCATTATTAATTATTTGCAGCTTTCTGTCTGTGTGAGATTTTACATTGAGCAGGCCAACAAGATGGGATAGATAACTCCTATTGATTTCTCTTAATTGTCCTCTCCCATCGTGCTAAGAAGGTGTTGCATTTTTTATGAATCTTTAAGTAACGAGAAACAAAGACGGCTACAATGCAGTTATTTTATTGCTCCTGCTGCGACGGCCTCACAAAACTCCTCAAAGTCAAATTATAGCTAAAATGAAACTTGATACTATCTACTACAACACTGCAACACTTTCCAAAAATATATAGATCCGTATATAAACCATCTAAATTATTTGGCAACATGATTTTTATTTTTCAAGGGTTTTTTTTCTGTATTTTTAGTGTCTGGTAGTAAAGATAATCAATAAAAACAATCTTGAGAAAATACAAAAATAAAATAATTTGGTAAAAGCTAATTAAACATTTGAACACGAGATATGGAGAGAGATATATTATCATGTAGGCGCTGTTCTGATAGATCTGAATATGTAACAGTGGTTATTTTCTCTAGAAATCAATAGATGGGAAGTTTGTTTCTAAAAAAAAATCTCATATTATACTGATATTTATTTTATTCTAATTTTATTATTAAAAATAATGATATTTAAAGGGGCGCTCCCACAATTTTTTTTATTCTCTGGCCCGTTGGAAAGGCACATTATGTAAATTGTAGTTAAGGTAATATTCTTACCGGTGTCTGTATTTGTGAGTTATCCCCTCCATTCTGGTCCTCAGCTGTGTCATGTGACCAGTAATAGGACTCTCCAACTACCACAGCGTCTCCTATGTGGACAGGAAGTCAGTTTCTCCATTTATTCCTATAAGACTCATATCGAGGCTGTGATAGTGATGAATGGAGAAACTGACTTCCTGTCCACACATGAGACGCTGTGGTAGTTGGAGAGTCTTATTACTGGTCACATGACACAGCTGAGGACCAGAAGGGAGGGGATAACTCACAAATACAGCCCCCGGTAGGAAGATTACCTTCACCACAATGTACATAATGTGCCTCCCTAATGGGCGAGAGAATAAAACATTTTGTGGGAGTGTTCCTTTAATGACCAGGCTCCTTTAGGGTATGTTCACACGCTCAAGTGAAAACAACCAAAAACTCCGGAGATGTTTTCAGAGAAAACAGCCTCTGATTTTCAGCTATTTTGAAGCTGAAAAAGTTTTTGGAGGCTTTTTTTAAGCAGTTTTTCTGTTGACACAGTGAAAAATGGCTCAAAAAGCGACATGCTTCTTTTAACGTGGCGTCTTTTTAAAACTGAGGCGTACAAATTCAATGGGCAGATGTTTGTAGGCTTTTAGCTACTGTTTTTTCAGGTGTATTTTGAGGCGTTTACACCCCGAAATAGACCTGAAAACACAGCGTGTGAACATACACTTAGAGTAAAATAAGACCCATCGAGATAGACTTTATTGCTGTCAATTTTTAAAGTGTAGCTAAACGTTTGACAAACTCTAGCAATGCTAGGCCAAACCTAGTCGACTACGCTATTGCTTCCGGCAAAACGACGGGTCCGGTGCACAACAGAGACAACCAGGGGCATCGGATCCGTCACCATTGAAATCAATGGTGATGGAAAGGGAAACCTTTGGTTTCCGTCTGTGTCAGTTTGTGTCTGTTCAGGGTCCCGTTCTGACGGAAAGCTCAGACGAATCGTCAGAACGGGACCCCAACGCAGATGTGAACAAAGCCTAAGAATGGGCTGGATAGAATATTTAACAATATAAGAGGACAGCACAAAGAAACATTTTAATTTTTTTTTATTTACTGAATTTTTTATTTTAACATTGTACCCAAAGAAATGCTGCATTCACCGTTCAGGACAATTGACGATGTTTTTTTTGTTTTGTTTTTGGCCTTTTTATTGTCTATTTTTATTAATGAATCCATAGCAGGGGCGCTGTAGAGTAATCATTTTAGTGCACATACAGTATATGGTAGCCCTATTCTTAAAGGGGCACTATCGGCAGAATGTGACCTACCTATTATATAATCTTTTTCTGTAAAAATATCTATTATTTAAATTTATGTCAGTATTTGTTTTTTTTATTTTTATATTTATCCATATAAAAATGAATGACACAATATTACAGTTTTCATAGGTGCTGACCTCTAGTGGCCAAATAGGCTACACTGCACTGGAGAAACATCTCATTTTACAACCTGCCGTGAAATTGAGTTTTATAACTTCACTATCACTAGTAGGCAGAGAATTAATGACAGAATACCAGATGTATTGTACTGCCTCAGAAAAGACCCAAAAGGAAGTGTGTGAGGACAGTGTTATCTGAAGAAGGCTGGTGATGTCACTGCCCATCTCATGTTCAGAAATACAAAAAAAATCCATAAAGCACACCATAGAATGAAACCTGACAAACTGTGTATAAGCGGGGTGGGGTGGGGGTGCATGAAATACATTCACCTATTGTGGTTGTGCGGAGGCTCAAGACTAATGAGCCCATTCAAATAATGTGTAATGCGACTTCAGCTATATCAACGAAAACCGGATTACTGGGATCTGAAGAGCCAATTTCACAAAGATAGAATGCTGCAGAGACCAGGAGTGGAGTTAATAAGTTATTATTGGTCTACGCATTCAGAACTTACATCTATTTCTCCACATATCCATGCAGATATAGATAACATGCAAACTTTATATAGGGATAGGTGACCCAGATGAAAAAAAAAAAGTTAGAAGTTTAACATAAAAATAGTGATATGGCATAAAAAATAATCATTGGAAATAAATAATTCGTCAAGAATACAAATAGATAAAATGAAAAACAATAAATAAATATTTAAATATACATTGTGATTACATTGATTAAAAGTGATGCTGCACCATTGGCAAGGTGCAGAGGTCGCGTTACACGGAAAATTCATAGTATAAATTGATGTTGGACTTTACGTGGTAATTGATCAAAAGCATTACGTAGATATTTTTACGATTTTGCAGTAGAGTTGTACCTACAGAGGCGATCAGGGTTCATTTAAAGGCAGATATACGTGCAATAGTATGAGTGATCTTATAGTGCGAAAAAGTTCAAGGCTAGTTAAACTTTCAAAAAACTTTTGACATGTCATAGTGACATGTCAAACGTTTTGATCAGTTGGGGTCCTAGCACTGAGACCCCAACTGATCGCTAAATCGAAGCTGCAAAAGCGCTTGGGTGAGCACTGCGCCGCTTAGTTTCTGATCGGCTTTCCTCTGAGAAGTGTACGGGCAAAATAGAAAGTCTATGAGTCTGTACACCGCTCGGTTGGATTTCCGAGGAAAGCCGATCAGAAACGAAGCGGCACAGCTCTCCCCGTTTCGTTTTAGTTATCGGTGGGGGTCCCAGTGTGTCGGCATGTAAGTGGACCGGGTTATCATGGAGATGATGCAAGATATCGGAGTACAAACCTTCTAGTGCAGTGCAAATGTCAGGGTAAAACTTTCTTTTTTCCCTGTTATCTCACACCGAATAACCACCTCTGTAAATTGAAAACTGAGAGCATGCATGCATGTAGAAAATATACCACGAGACAAGTTGGTATAGATCCTACCTCCGTCGAGTAGGAAGTGAACTGAACTTTTTATTGAACAAAAGAAAGAAACACACGTTCCCTCCCTAGAGATGTGGGACGTGCTTAAGCCCCATTGGCTCCTCAGCTGTAAATTCTTCTGTACACTCCTCTTGCATTCCAGGGGCGGTGTCTCCATAGGCGTGCCCCTGATACATGGTCCATTTTGTTACATGCCAGCTCTTTGTGTAATATACTGATATATACATACATATGTAAGGATAATATTTTTGCAAACAATATACATGGTAATGATCCCTGACACATTCAGACTAGGTTGGTATTGCTTGGAAGTGGGGGGTGCACGTCTACTGATGTCTCTAGGAAGGAAACAAAATATAATACAAAATAAATTAATAAATTCAAGAAAATATTTAAAAAATGTCATGCACCACTAACGTTCTATTAGGTAAGCCTACATTTTCTGGTGATAATATCTCTTTAAAATACAATATAATGAACCATATTTTCCATATTTCCCTACAAGTCCTTTCACCCCTTTGTTGTATAATTCTTTCTTCCAAAGTTAAACTGTTTACTAAAAGTTGAGTTCTGTAAGTTTCTGATACGGTTTGATTCCTCCAGGATGCGGCCAGCTGTATAACACAGACTGTCAATGAAGCCAAAGCTGTTCACTGTGTATATTTGAATTAAAGCTGTTGTTCACATTAGGCAGAAATTGTAATAAACATATGGAAAATCTGCTGGGATTTCCCAGTGTATCTAAATTTGAATACATACATACACTACAGTATCATCCTGTGTATCTGTCTATCGAAGCACATTAAATAGGTTAAACAAAGTTTACCATCCAAAAATACAGTGTAAATATCTAGCATCCAGATACAAACCACAAATAGTGCCACATGCCATAGCATTCAGACCTATAAAGTATATGACTATACATAATATAATATAGAATATATAAAAAAATATGTAAATCTAAATAATTCCGTTATTTAGATTGAAATATTCTTCTGAGGGGCTCTTAAAGAGCAAAACCAGTGATGTATAAGGATATTCATAATTGGGCCACTAGGGGCAGTATTACAGCAGCTAGCAGCAGTAAAGATATTCAACTCTATTGATTAGGTCAGGGACAACCACTTTTCCAGGCCAGAACTATGCTCAGATCGGGTGTCACTTCCTTGGCCCACTCCTCAGGAAGCTCATACAAGTGCATTGATCAGCAGGGGATGATAATGAGCACAGGGGAAAATAAGTAAGAAATCTATGCTTTGTGCTTCTGCTTGCTGGGACTGGCAACCAATTTTTAAAAAAAATATGTATTTAGAATTTTGTAAGTGGTATTTACCATTAAAGTTCGGAACTGTTATTGTATCTTTCATGTTAAAGGGGCTGTCTCTCAAAGAAAACCGCTTTGTAAATATAATCTGTCTTCTCACTACTGGCTTCTCCAGCTGTTATGATCTGGGGGAAAGCTGCATCTGTCCACTCAGTTTTCCTGCAGCGGCCCCTATAGGTAAGATGTAGTATTAGATGGCTGCTATGCAATACACAGATGAGCCAAGTCTGTGAGAGTGACTCTCCACTATGGGTGGTGGACCCCCTCTATGATGTCCATATACCCTAATGGGGCTTCTGAAAAGGGGTTGCCTAAAATTGTTGTGTGTAACCTTCATATTTTGTGTCTTTTTCCTTCCCTCTGTTGGTTTCCTTCAATTCAGATTTTCTCTCTGTCCATCATGACTGGCTGTCAGTCCCTGGTGTGATGTCCCAAGTTCTTTGAGCCAATCAGAAGTCTTTCCCTCCCGTCTTATTTGATGCAGTTTCACCAACACACAAAGTGACAAACTGCAGCTACGTTCCCCCTTCCCCTACACCCATCTTGTATTCACACATTGCAAAATTTTGCGATAATCACAAGAAAAAGAACACTAAACTCCCCTCTCCAATCTATCCTGAATGCAGCGGCCAGGCTCATCTTTCTTACCAAGCACTAAACCAATGCCTCTACCTTGTACCAGTCACTGCCCTGGACAGCTACACCCATGCCTCTACCCTGTGTCAGTTACTGCACTTGTTGTTCATTCACTTTAGAATACAATTGAAAAGTACTAAACGCACAAAGCTCTCCCCAGTGCTGCACCTCCTTACATCTCCTCCCTCATGTTTGTCTAGCACCCTACTTGCACTCTACATTCTACCAATGATCTAAGATTATCATCCTCCATAATTGAAACCTTCAACTCCGGTCTCCAAAATTTTTCTTGTGCTACACCAGTCCTCTAGAATGCGCTACCTGGAACTATCAGATTCATTTCCAACATTTCCAGTATTAAGCATGCCCTAAAAACACGTTTCCGGCAGGCATATCACATTCCCTAGTCTGACACTTTTCCTTTACCCCCCAACTACATTAGTCATCAGAACCTGACCCCTTCAATCAACAGTATCCCCCACACTCCTTGCGCCCTAATGCACTTTCTATTTCTCATACATTGTAAGCTCTTATGAGCGAAGCCCTCACTCCTCTTGTTTGTTATGTCTGATATTGTCTGTACATGTTCCCTCTGAATTGTAAAGTGCTGCGGAATACGTTGGCGCTATATAAATAAAGATTATTATTCATATTATTAACATGATATAATCACTAATGTGTGAATACACCTTTACTGTTTTCCACTAGATACACAACGAGGTTAGGGTGAGAAGGGTATAAAGGAACCCATGAACCCCGACTCACACAATTTGGATCATAGCAAGGCCTTCTATAAACTGAAGGTATTCACATACTCACATCACATATCTACACAACAAGGAATTAACTCTTCATTCTTGTATAGTGGGCGGAGACATGCAAATTTTTCTTTATGCCCCCCCCAACAGTGCACCCAGAACCCCTAGTGTATACCACAACATACAACTTCAACATGCCTCTGAACTTATTAGGCTGTGTCTAGGCTATACATGTATTGTTGGCCACCAAGGGCGTAAAGGAATAATTTGCATGTCTCCACCTACTATCCCTGGATGTGAATTAATATTCTAGTTGTGTGGATACTGTATGAATGTATAAAAAAAATAATATTAAACAACAACCTATTTTACGAAAGACCCCAGAAAAAATAAATAAAAATAAAACCAGATGACAGGAACTGTTGCCGTGGAAGAACTACATCTGCTGGTGAAGCCCAGCACAGTCCTGCAGTCAGTCTTATTGTAACCTGTTTAACCCTTTTAAAGAGTACAAAGTGATGGCGCTGACATTTGGTTGAGTAACATTATCATGATGCATCAAGTGCATCAGTGTGTCTAATACTGGAGATTTACCATTTCTCTGTAGAGCAGGAGAGCATTATATTCTTAGTGTGTGACTCCCTGACCTCACTTCAACTGTCATTATGCATAAACTGAAATACAACGGAAAAAGAAGCACTTATTCTAAGAGGCATCGACGCACAAGTAGCCCGATGAATGGCTATTAACCGGTAATAATGGCTACTTGTACCATAGTGAATAAAAACCTCAGTTTAGTCGTTTACTTAAAGTGGAAGCACAGATCTCTTGGACCTAACCTCTTCTATTACACACAGGCGGGTATGACAGTAGTGCAAAATGAGGAATTATAATTACGGAGAACACTGTGCAAATGTAAAAACCATGGAATCACAACCTCAGATTGTGAGCATAGGAGAAAAGAGGGGCTTTAATGTAAACTTAAAGGGGTTGCCACATTAATGGATATTTATCATCAAACAAAGGATAGGTAATAAATATCTGATCGCTTGGGGCCCCACTGATCACTAGAATGGGGGTCCCAAGTCCCCCGTTCCTCCTCACTAGAGTCGAGTTTGAATGGTGCGGCGGTGGAGCATGCGCAGTGCTGCTCGATTCCAGGTCTATGGTGCTGACAGAGATACAGTGCTGGACTGTTTCCACCAGTCCCATATACATTAATGGAGTGGCACCATGCATTTTTTTAATTATACAATATTTTTGAAAACATTTTGGTAGTGTTTTTTCTAACCCCTTAATGACATAGACAATATTTGTGGTTTTTTTTTAATTTTTATTTTTTTGGTTGACATAGCCGTATGAGGGCTTGTATTTTGCGGGATAAGTCTTTCATGGCACCATTTATGGTTTTTTTTGCAGGCGTAACTGTAGTATTTATTGGTACCATTTGTTGGTACATATGATTTTTTGATCCTGTTTTATTTTTTGTTCACGCCTTTCACCGTGTGGGTAAATAATGTTATATTGTAATAGTTTAGACTTTTATGGATACCTTACTTTAGAGGAAAAATTGGGAAAAGTTTTTTTTTGAACTTTTAATATATTTTTTATGCTTTGTATACTACTAAAAACTTTATTTAACTATTTTTAATAATCAGCGATCGTCAGACGTATTGCTGTCTATTTTGATTTTTACAGACTCATGTATAGCTCTGACAGAGATAGGGCTTAACAGGAGCAGAAAGAAGGTAAACCTGGAGTCCTTCATTAGGCCCCCAGGCTGCCATGACAACCATCAGCACTCCACAATCATGTCACGAGGGGGCTGTTGGAGGAGGCCGTCCCTTTTTAACGGCTTAGATGGCGCTGTCGCTATTGAGATCAGAGATCGCTCTGATTCTGACCGTTAGTGCGAGGTGTCAGCTGTAATACACAGCTGACACCTACAGCGTATGGAGCAGGCTCAGCGTGTAAGCCCACTATATACTTCAGCCCCCGCACCATGACATACAGTGCTGTCGCAGTGCATTAATGGGTTAAGCAAGAGTAGTCAAGTAACAGTCCAGCTTCGGTACACAGAAAAGTGGCATATGCTTGTAGCTTAAGGCAGAGCTGTGATCAGAAGCAATCCAAGTTCAGTACATAGATGAGTGGCAATAGTCTGTAGCATTAGGTAGAGATGTGGTCAGAAGCAATCCTGGTTCGGCACACAGGTAAGCAGAAATAAATTGTACAATTTACAGACTTATGCCCACCCCTTAGAATATGTCATACTCTCGAACACATAACATTGCCAGTCACAGCACCCATTCTTTTACTTGGCGTGGTCATGATAAGTGGTGATTGGTGATTGGTGATTAAGTGATGGCAGTGGGAGCGACGCTTTTCCCTCCTGCCTGCACAATAGCTGGTGTATAAACTCAAACGGTGCGTCCACAAGAACAAACATGCTACTTTTCACACAACAGGGACAAGTGCCTATCCCTGCATGCATCATTGAACCACCAATGACGAGAAAATGCAGTAGGTCTCCCCTTTTTCAAGAAGTCTCCCGGACATTCTTAGAGTAGGCATTATATATTACAGATAGTTCTACCTCGCTGCCTCTCATATGAAGTGAGTCATTCTGTAGCTTCTGTCATTCGTTCCCACAGCATTAGGCAATGAAAACAGTAACTTCCGGATAGAGAAGCAAGCGAGAGAAAACATGCCTACTATGTCTGGAAATTGAAAGATGAAATTGATCTTATTATGAATAATGACAATAGATTTTATATCAACATATTTTTTCTTAAAGGGGTTGTACAGGATTAGAAAAACATGGCTGCTTTCTTCCAACAACAGTGCCACACTGTCCATATGTTGTGTGTGGTATTGCAGCTCACCCTCATTCACTTCAATAGAACTGAGCTGCAATGCCAGATACAACCCGTGTACAGGTGTGGCGCTGTTTCTGGTAAGAAAGCAGCCATGTTTTCCTGTACAACCAAATAAAATATAGTTTTATTATTTTAAAAAAAAGACAGACAAAGCTAATATTTAAATAAGAATACAAATTTAATTACTGTGCAGGCAATATTGCATTAGATATAAAGAAATATAAGCGAGAAATTGGAGATTTATGCCGGCTTTTAAAATATACAAAATAAATGCAGTTTAATCCATCGAGTCACAATGCATTCTCCTCTGCGGAGTATTATCCTTAACCGGGATAAGGAAAAACCATCTCCTGTGACCGTAGCTTTACTGTGTTTTTTATAAGACGAGAATATAATAAGCAATATATCGTAAGTGACAGTGAATTCAGAGACAATGTGGAAGAAGATCCACCAAGGTGGCTTTAGATATATATTTCCATTTTCCCAGTAATTTTTTTTTTTATACTTTTCATAAACCCAGCTGCTTCTTGCTTGCCCTGTAATAATACTCATAATGCTCCTTTTCCTTGTATAACTCTATGCAAACAGAAAGTAGAGAGATGCTTATTTATATTCATCCCCTAGAGATGCTGATTTTCCGAGCGTGCTTATTTACTTGTGTTAGTAATATTCAGATCACAATACGCAATAGAAAAGAACATGCAATGATTATATAGAAATCCTGCGCCAACGGAAAATTCCACAAATACAAGTTTTTTTCCCCCAAATATTCCTCATTTAAATAGAAAGGATCTGACTCAATATAACATCACGTAAGATATGTTTATTGTCTAAATGCCAATCTTCGTGTATCCTTTTACTCCATGTAGATGCAGTTTGTGTTATTGCACCACTTTGCACATTCTGACATTTATGAAATAATGCCAAACTATTGTGCAGTGAAACACACAAGGCATGGGGAATATGGTTTTTCAGTTTAGAGTGGTTTATAATATTTTTTTTACTATAATAAAATTATCTCATGAAGAATTTTTGATAGACTTAGACATGGTCAGACTAGCCTACCAAACAAACCTCCAATGGGCCCAGCTTCTCACAATAATGGGCCCCAAAGGTCCAACAGTCAATTACCTTATTTGGAGCTGACGTTTGAGACAATCAGTTGGCCCTTCGGCCAGGTTTGGACTGGCTTACCATAGAACCAGAGGATCCTCCGGTGGGCCCAGTTTCTAGCATAATAATAGGCCTTGAAGTTCAAGCAGAAGACAAAAATTCAGAGCCAAACACTTACCACTAGGGTATATTTCTTATGGGATGATTCAAAAATTACATATTAGACCTTGTTGTTAATACGTTCTGTGTACAATAACAAGAACTATGATGAAATAAAATAAAAAAATGGACATGTACATGTTCTACACAGGTTGGACCCTCAGAAAAATCTCCTCTGGTGAGCCCAAGCAACCCCAGTCCAACGCTGCCTACAGCCATGAATTGATTCACAAATAGCATATTAGATCTTATTGGTGTTATGTGCGTGAAATGATAACAGCAAACATTACATTGTAATTATTAGTAGAAGTGCACATGTTCTGTATAGATTGAGGTTGGACCCTCAGAATTATTCCACCAATGGGCCCATTGAACCCCAGTCTGAAACTGAATTTAAACAGTTGTGATTTGGTAACAGTACAGATTATGTTATGGGCAAAGAATAATTACTACCATGTTTGAATACTATTTCTGCAATGGAGCCCCAAAGCAAAAATAAAAATTTAATTCCCCTCTAGGAGATTTTTTTTTTACCCCAAAACCTTACAACTTGGGATAGGAGGGCACTTCCCCCTCCCTCCTTCCCATTCTTTGGATGGGAGAAGGATAGTTGATGTCTTGGGTTGGCCTGGTTCTCAGCCCCCTTGTTTGCTAATGTGGTTCTTGTAGAGAGTCAGAGCTTTACAAAGGTTCACAACTCTTTTGGGGAAGAAGGATGGAGCCGTGCCATTGCACCCATAAAACAACCACCTGTAGTGCCAATCAGCCAACTGGGAAATAAGAGTAAAATAATACATTCTCCTGCACCTCTTAAAGCTTATGAACAAGAAGAGACCTATGTTTAAGAAGTCGAGGTAGGAGGTTCACTTCTTATGAACCTCTGATTGGCACTTCTTGGTGACATCTAGCAGGTACACTTGCACACTATTAAAAGGAACATGCCTGGCAAAACTTCTGACTGTGTTATGCCTAGTGCAGGCCTGTGGGGGCGGTGCATGACACAGAGCTTCAAAAAAGAAGATAGAAATAATCCCCTGGTCATGTCAAGCTCCTTTAGGCCATGCACTAAACTATTCCCAGGGCGTTCGGACATAGGATATTATACCTTATCTAAAGATAACCGATCCTTATGGCTCCCTTTAAGAGAGACCAAATGGGAAGACGTCACAACCCTGCCCAGGCAGCATCTCTGAATATATATTTAAAGACATAGTTCATCTCCTCTCTAACTGTTGGCATAGACTCTATCAAAATAGAGGACTAGGAAAGAAAAATGTGAGAAACAGTTTGGTGTGTAATTTTTTTTTCACCCAACTTGCCTTAAACAAATTTTTTAGTCTGAATTCCCTATTGGTCATCATCTATCAAAAACTTTTATTTTGAATTAAAAAATGCTCCCAACTTGTTTTCACTGCTTCACAACTCTGCTTTTATTTTCCTTATTCAGTTACCGACCTTAAAACTTTTTCAAAGGGGCGGAAATTATGGAGATTTTCTGGAAAGTATGTGACCACAGAAGTAATTTCTATGAAATCGGATTGGATGTTAGAAATGTCCAATATTCTTTACTTCTTGCTAAACATTATTCTAATCGTGAGCATATGCAATTAAATAATATGACAAAGCTCCTTAGGTAATAGATGGTTTAATCCCAGTGTTCCTATAGGTGTTTCTTGGCTTGTAGAGAGCACATTTGAATACTAATGAACACAACAACCGAAATGCCAACCTCCGGGAGTTCATAGTAAAGCAATATTGGAAAGTAAATAGGGCCAAATATCAACAACTACAACTGAAGTTCAGCAAGAAAATGAACTCAAATTGGAAATCTCTAGGAATAGTGAGATAGAAGGAATGAGGAACACTGGTAGGAATGGTAGTGAAGAAGATAAGAAGGTAAGAGATGGGGGGAGTTGACAATCCTTATATACTAGTAAAATGGCCCAATGGTATATGAAAATATAGAAAACAAAAGGTTACAAATGGTGTTTTATATTTCTTAAAAGAAATTAAGACCTTACAGTATTGTCCTGGTCTCCAATAGAATTGATGCAGTTTAAAAAAAATAAAAATTTTAAATACCCAAGATGCACTGGTGAGCGGCTACCATGTTGCCTCGTCTATGTAGCTGAAATGAAAACACTACTGACATGTAGGAATATATGCAGTAAATGTGGGTGACACCTGCAAATTTCTGTAAGAGCATAGAGGCAGGGTTGGGCTCGACCAAATGGTATCAGAGGAGCTCAGGCTCTGACACAATAATGGACTATTAATACAACAGAGCACCAACAGAAGTCAACCGCATTAAGAGTTCACTTTAGAGCCAATCACTTGCCACTAGGGTCTATTAGGGTCTATTTATTATAGGTCTATTCAAAAATAACCAATTAAACCTTATTAATGATACATCCTGTATGTACAATAACAACAACAAAATTAAAAGTTGACATGTATATATTCTGTATAGATGGAATAATTTTCCTTGGTGAGCCCAAGGAACCCGAGTGCTATTCTGCATGGACCTGTGTCATCAGCAAGCCAAACCATTTCCATTAAAAATATGCTTCAAAGAGGGCATGTCACTGGGTCATATAAGTGGAAATGGTTTACTGACCTGAAAAGCGCTGACTCCCTGATTTCAGCGCTGTTTTTGTTTTTTTCTGGACCCCCCTCCTATTCCAGAGATATGGCCACTGTAGTGTTGGCTCCCTATATGCTAATTTGCTGTCTGTATCTATCTATCTATCTATCTATCTATCTATCTATCTATCTATCTATCTATCTAATCTATCTATCTAGAAAGGGTGAAAAAAGTGGCTACTTTTAATGCCCGTGCACGGGCATTAAAAGTACCCACTTTTTTCACCCTTACTATTGGAGTTGCTGCTCATTTTTTTACTTCTGTGTATCTGGGACTTGGTCTGTCCCTCAGAGCCTGCACCCACACGCTGCCGGTGCTGCTGGACTTGGTATATTTCTATCTATCTATCTATCTATCTATCTATCTATCTATCTATCTATCTATCTATCTATCTATCTATCTATCTATCTATCTATCTATCTATCTATCTATCTATCCCATATCTATCTATCTATCTATCTATCTATCTATCTATCTATCTATCTATCTATCTATCTATCTATCTATCTATCTATCTATCTAGTTTCAGAACATTCAGTCATCTTCCAAAAACATTGAATCCTCAGTTACTTCTCTTGCTTCAGCTGAGACCTTGGTTAAAATCCACCATATGCAGAACTAAAAAACAAACATTGCTATGAATGATCTTTAGCCGTCTGTTCAAGTGCAGAATGATAAACGCTCCGAAAAGAATCAATATACAAATATCTTGTTGTGGGAGAAGGCAGAGAGATTACATGAAGTTTTATGATATTACCACCCATATTACAGATAATTACATCTCCCTATTCTAAGGAAGAACAATTAAATAAATAACCAATACGGTTAAAAGATGACAGACAAAATACATCATCCCGGCAGATAAAATCCCATTAGTGAATGAGGAAAATAGAAAAATGACAACAAGTTTGGGGTATAAATACAACACGAAAATCTCAAACTAATTCTTTTTTTTTTTGCGGCATTGAATAGGCAGGAGAAGCCGAGTCTTTCTTTCACGCCGGAGAGGAAAAAAAAAAGAGAAAAAAGAAAAAGGAACGAGATTTCAGATTTGCAGATCTGATAATGAGGCAGTTAATGGCATAAATGATACCTCAAGATTCTCACTAAACCATTCAGGTCCTACAATTTAATCTGTAATAAATACCCTTGCATCATTGCGAGATGGCTGCTCATAATGGCAAATGAAATATGCTGGTATGATAGGTACTATAAATCTGGATTTTCCTATGGTTCCCTCAGGCTAGAACAATATGTAACCATAGTGCGCACTGTCAAGATGAGGAGATCTCTGAGCCATCATAAAATCTAAATGGGGACTAATTAAGAAGGCCTTCCCTTACAGAGTTACTATTTCTATTGACATTTCTCATGCATGAGCCCCTCCATAACACCATAAGTCACTAAGATAAGAACTCCCTAGATTATATGGGGAAAGACTTTAATGGAGAAGTTGAACTCAAAGGCGATGCATAAATTTTCCTTTTGATACTACAGGAAGTCTTTGTTCAGTACTTTCTTTACAAACTTTCATTCTGGACATTAAGTGGATTTTTTCCCCCCCGAAACACTTTATATTATTTTCATTTAGACTTTTATTGAAGTAGGAAAATTGCATGTGTAAAGGAGCAGAACGTTGCTCCTCATTTGTGGCAAATTACGAGCTCCTGAGATAGAATTTTTTTTTTTTGTTTTTTTGCAAGGTCCCCTTAAGAGCCACATTAGAGACAATTTGACATTAAAAGGAAGTTTTCTATGTTTTTGCATAAATCATTGCAAAAAAAAATAAATACATATAACATTTTGCACAGTGAATTTTATTTTTTATTTCAATTAAAATGGTTGTTTCATGAAGACAACCCCTGTCCCTATTGGGGCATATGGATATCATAGAGGGGGTCCTCCGCACATGACCCCTCTGTATGAGACAGAACAGAGAGTTGCACCTACTCTGTCAAGCCATCCATGTATTACTACATTTCCCCGTCAGCGGCCGCAGCTCCCCTGGCAGAATCAGCTGTTGGCCAGGGGTGCTGGGAGCCGGACCAGCAGTGATCAGTTGTGATGCTGTACGAATTAATTTATGTTTCTTAAAGAGAAGCTGCCAGCTCTCCTGACATGTCTGTTTTAGGAAATACTTGAACTAGAAATCTGCGTTGTGCCAGTCCTCTGTTATTCCTCCTAGAAATGTATGAATACATTGACAACTGGGTGTTACTAGCTGGGGGGGGGGTGTCCCTACACAGTCTGCTGGTGTCCAACAGTGAATGTGATTGGTTAAAACCCTCAATAAATAAGTCTGCAAACTCCACCCCAGAGACTCAGTAATATAAAGAAAAACCTATTAGACTCATTTGCATAATCTCAAGAGAATATTTTACAGGATAACTCATTCTTGAGTTGTGGTGCTTTGGCCGCATAATGAAAGCCAAAGTGCCTCCATTAACCGTTTTCCGACCTTTGACATAACCGTACGTCATAGCCTGGGAAAGGGGTGTATGGAGGCTGAGCCTGCTCCTTACTCAGCAGGTGTCGGATGTATGTTGCAACCTCACTGTAACATTCGGGATCTGCGATAATTCTGCTTGTTCAAGTCCCCCAGGGGTACTAAAAATAAAATTACTGTTTTAAGTAATGTACAAATAAATTTAAATTTAAAATTTAAAATTTAAATATAAAAGTAATTATAAAAATGTAATGTAAAAAATTGTAAAACATAATTGGTATTTCCACATTCGTTAAAGTCCAAACTATTACAATGTAAGATTATTTATCCCGCAGGGTGAACGCTGTAAAAAAAAAAAAACAAACAAATAAAACAAAAACCGCCAGAATTGCTGTTTTTTTTATTTGTCACCATAGCTCCCAAAAAAAGATATAAAAAAAGATCAAAAAGTCATATGTACAGTACCCAGAAAGCTTGCCCCACAGAGAATAGCCCCTAACACCGCTCCAACTGAAAAATAAAAAAATATAGCTCTGACTGTTGCAACACGAAAAAAAATTTTTTGCAAATAGTTTTTTCTTTGTAAAATTAGTACATTATAGAAAATCTATATGAAGTTAATATCCCCAAAACCCAAAAAACAATGGAGGAATGACAGGTTTTTTTCCCAGTTTCACCCCACAAAGAATTTTGTTTTCCAGTACATTAAATGGTGCCATAAAAAAACTACAACTTGTTCTGCAAAAAATGAACCCTCATACGGCTATAGTGACAAAATAGATACCGAGGAAAAAAAAAATGAAAGAAAAAACGATAAATAACTGTGGCGGCAACGGGTTAACTGCTCCATCAGAGTGACCCTGATAACAGCGTCATCATAGTGCCCACCCATAAACAATGCCAGTAGGGTACCACCTTAAAGCAATATTGTCAACAAAAAGTTCTTTCCTTTCACAGCTTGGTAAAGACTAAGGCCTCATTCACACGGCAGGGTTGCATTAGGAATAATAGACCCCTAATGGGGCTATTCACACGACCGATTTTTTGACGGCCGGGAAAACCGGCCGTCAAAAAATAGGACATGCTCTATCTCCGCCCGGGTACCCGGCCGCCCGGCTCCCATAGAAGTCTATGGGGCCGGGTAATACACGGCCATCACCGGGATGTGTCCCGAGTGAAGGCCGGGTTTTCCGGAGCTTGTGCTCTATCTCCTCTTCCTCACAGCGCAGAGTGCATGTGAGGAGGAGGAGTTGATGCCATTCTGACGAATGGCATCGCTGTACACTGTGTGGCAGGGCTGGGGTGTACAGCAGGTGGAAGGGAGCGCTGCGCTTGCGCCCTTCCCCTGCTTGTTTTAGAAGCATCCTGGCCCGGCGACACCTTCGATGGCGCCGCTAGCAGCTGCAGCTGCTGCTGCTGCGGCTGCTACTACTGTAGCGACGCCACTATAGCAGAGGGGGGAGGTATCTCCCCACTCTGCTATGTGCTAGCCGCACTTTAGCTCCTTGAAGGAGCGGAATCCCCGTGTTTTCGGGGATTCCGCTCCTGGACAGAGCGCTTGATGTCTCTGTCCATATTTGGGCAGTGACATCAGGGGAAACTCCTGAAGCGGAATCCCCGAACACATGGGGATTCCCCTTCAGGAGTTGCCGCTGATGTCACTGTCCGGATCTGCCCGGCCCGGCACGGATGCAAAACTTAATGCAAACCAGCCGGGCAAAATGGCCGATTTTACCGGCCGACACTCGGGCTCGGGAACGACCCGGTCGTGTGAATCCCGCCTAAGACCACATTCAGACGTGGCGGAATTGCTGTTGAATTCCGTTGTGGACAGTCCGCAGTGGAATTCTGCAGCAGCCGTTTTTTACATTTCTTTCTATACGTTTTTAGGAAACTTAGTTCACACGTTGCGGAAAATAACTTTGCGGAAATCAGGCTGCGGTGCAGAATTTACCCTCCGCAGAATGCTCATTATGTTGCGGAGAAGCAGCGGAATTTCACTGCGGATTTCAGCCTTTGCAATGCAAAAACTGGATTATGTGGCAAGTCCGCTGTGATATCCGCAACGTCTGAATTACCTGTCAAATATGCAAATGTTGGTGCAGATTCGTTGCGTAATTGCCCTGAATCTGCACCAACATTGGCAGGGGAAAAATTCAGGCACGTGTCAACGTGGCCTTAAATGTACAATTTCTCGCTGCCTGTAGCTGCCACAAGGGGAAATTCACTTTTTACTCTACTTTAATAATTGTCAGCGAGGGATGAGATATATCATGGTTTTTCCCATAACAACAGCCAAAGAGCTTCCATTAAGAGTTCCATCAGAGTGACCCACATGAAGTGTGTTGGTACCCCCAATAATTAGTGGCAGCAAACTGCCCCCATTAAAAAATATTGCCAGCAAAGTGACCCCAATAAACTGAGCCAGTGCAATCCCAGCCATAGGAATGATGATGGATGTTGACATGACTTTTAACCTACCTCTTCTCCCCAGTAGCTACTGTATATATGGGAAGCCGTAGTCCGAGTCTGTACTGCTGCTCGCAATTAGACATTAGCAAAGTCTGGACTAGACATTGAAGCTGGTGATGTCATCATTAACTTCACTAATGTCTTTTAAATGTTCGTAGTAAGCCCAGATTAGCTGTCCAGTTGCTTTAACTTTTCGTGCATTGTAAATAGAATTTTTTAATAATTGATAATTGAAAAATCTGCCGCTGTCAATCAAAATCCCAGTTTCCCTTCTTATCACTTGTATAGTGATGACTTTCAAGGAGTTTTCTCAGCTTCAGGAAACAGTACCTCCTGACGAAGCTGCAGGTCAGCGAAACGCGCGTCCAGGTATTTTTGTGATGGGAACCCTTATCATGTCCAAAGATAATTCCTTGCTCTAACTTCAGTTTTTGGCTACTGTGTTCCAGACTACTTTTATATCCCCCATATGCTGTATAGGCTGTTCATAAAAGAGCTATTATGCTCAGTGGCGGATTAAGTAGACCATGGGCCCTGGGCTGTTACCCAAACTTGGGCCCCCCTTCCTCACCGCCGCCCTGCCGCGCCGTAACTATTTTTAACACTACCTTTCTGGGCAAGCATTAACAGTGTTACGATTTCCCTTGTCACAGGGCTGTGTCCATACATACTGAGAGTATCACACTGTGCAGGCACACATCCTCCTGACAAGGGGAATTGTCTATCAGTCCTGGACTACAGAAAGACTTTTTGTGAAATACAAGGATTCCTATAATAAACATGTCAGGAGAGGTGACAGATTCTCTATAAATCTAGTGACTCACAGGTGACGACGTCTCAGATTCTAGTAGTTTTCTTCCTCTTTTCTTCTCCATCCGGTCCAGCGCTCATGACGACTTCTCCCGGCCATGACTCATTTCTGCAGAATTTGCCACTCAGACGTCTCCTCACTTTTCCAACATTTCCACACCTATAAACGAAAATAAAGTTATTATGGTGCCACATACTGTGCCCCTAAATATAATAGCACTAAACACTGCGTGCCTGAATATAATACCACACACTGTAAAACGCCACATACACACACAGCCCCCTGTACATAGTGCCACACACAGCCCCCTGTACATAGTGCCACACACAGCCCCTGTAGATATTACACACCCCCATAGATATCGCCATACACAGCCCCCTCTATATATCACACATTCCCCCCGTAGAGAGCGTTACACACAGCCCCATATAGATAGTGCCATACAGCCCCCTGTAGAGAGCGCCACACAGCCCTCCCCCTCTTGTAAATAGCACCAAAAAGCCCCCCCCCCTATAAAGAGCGCCACACACATACCACTGTGGATAGCACTACACAGCCCCCCCTTGTATATAGTGCTACACAGCGCTCCCCCTTGTATATAGTGCCACACAGCGCCCCCCCCTTGTATATAGTGGCACACAGCGCTCCCCCTTGTATATAGTGGCACACAGCGCTCCCCCTTGTATATAGTGGCACACAGCGCTCCCCCTTGTATATAGTGCCTCACAGCGCTCCCCCTTGTATATAGTGCCACAATGTTATGTACACATTTAAAAACTTTATATCATAATTTTTTATATATATATATATATATATATATATATATATATATATATATATATATATATTAGTATGTGTGTGATTGATTGATTTTATTAAGAAATATTTTTACTTTTTGAGATACAGCTGCTTTGTATCCTGTATCCGTCAGGTCAGCAGGACTGACAGGATCAGTGACACGCAGGATCCACCTCAAATCTATCACATCTAAGATTATAATTTAGCGCAGGGCCCGTGTCACTGATCCCGTCAGTCCTGCTGACCTGACGGATACAGGATACAAAGCAGCTGTATCTCAAAAAGTGAAAATATTTTTTAATAAAACGTAATTACAAAGTTGCACCAAACACACATTTTTATAAAAAATAAATTAAAACGACGTGATTTTTGCGACGTTTTTTCCGTAGACAATGCAGGTTTCGTTTTTTATCGTTTTTATACACACCTTTTTTGCTATTTTAGAATTTTTATTCATAAAGTTTGAAAATAATAGTAAAAAAAATAAGCTTTTTTACGTTTCAGCTATTTTTTTTGGTAACAACATAGTTTTACCCTAAAATAGACCTTTTATTTGTGATCGCCATTGTTTACCGTAAATTTTAATATATTACATGTCTATATTAGGGTAATTGGGTCAGCGCTAGCGTTACAACAATGATTGGCGGGGGGAACGTTTTTTTTGGGGGTGGGTATTTTATGTGTATTTATTATTTAATTTTTTTTTGCACTTTACTTTATTATTTTTTTATTACTGTGGTCTGTCCCCCAAAGGTTAAAAAAGACCTTTGGGGAACTTTATATATACTTTTTCTTTCTTTTACACCATGTTTTTCCACTGTAACTGGAGCTGCACAGCAGCCCCAGTTACAGGGAAAATCAGCCCTCTCATAGTGACGATTGTCACTAATAGGGCTGTGCTGGGTCTAGTTAGACCCAGCAACAGTCTGCCACTAACGGCACCCGGCGATCATGTGACCAGTCACATGATCACCGGGAGGAATAGAGACAGCGCCGCTGCTGCTGTCTCTATTCCTATACACAGCGTTCATTGAACGCTGTGTAAGACATCGGAGAAGACAGAAGCAGAATAGCTGCTTCTGTCTTCTCCTCAGGGTCCCCGGCAGTCACTGACAGCCGGAGACCCGACATTCAGCTGCCCGATCGCGCGGGCAGCAAGTTAAAACCCGAGCCGTAGAAAGTCTATGGCTCGGGTTTTAAGGACCCGTCCCTGACCGCTGGCCGTAAAAATACAGCCAGCGGTCGGGAACCAGTTGGGCAGGAGGATAAGCCTGTACTGACCTCAGCGCCGGTGACCGCCCGCCCGGCTCTTCTTGCAGCTTTGGAGTAACAGAACAGCCGTCCGTCGCTGTTCTGTTACTCAATGGCGGCGCCCGCACTTGTCAGGGAGGCGTGTCCTACCCCTGGATCCCGGCCAATTCTCTGCTCCTCCCCTCCTCATCTTCGGCTTGTAGCAGCGCTAGCGCGCTGAATAGGTTTGCAAAATGATGTGCGGTTCGGGCTGCCATGGGCCCCCTGGGAGCCTCGGGCCCCGGGCGGCCGCCCGAATCGCCCATATGATAATCCGCCACTGATTATGCTTCCCTATCTTTCAACCATTTATGATATGATATATCTCGTTTAGGCCCCATTCACATCGCATTTGTGCTATTTGCTGAGCGTATCCTTTTTTGTATAAAAACGTGTACCACTGAAAACATATACAAACGAGTACAATTTTCTGTTTACTTCTGTATTTTTTATAGTGTGTACGTTTAGCGTATACTTATACGTCGGCATATTTTTCTGTCTGTTTTTTACCTAAAAAAAAGTATAAGTCTTTTTTTTTTCTTAAAGTGAACATTGATAAAAAAAAAATCAGCACAAGAGACGGATAGATTTACTGTATGTAAACTGATACAAACGTATAGCATTACTCTTGCATATGTTGTTCATTGAGATCAATGCTAAAAGAAACGTAAGGCCCCATTCGCATCGCGTTTGTGCTATCCGCTGGGCGTATACGTTTTAAACACTAAAAAAGTATTGGAACGTATAGCTCGGCGTATACATAGACTATAATGGGTCAAACGTAGACCAGAATAGCATCTGTTCGGTCTATGTTTGTCATGGTTTACATTGGGATACTGTTTTTTGAAAGTACTGAAAAGCGTAGTCTGCTGCGCTATTCTGTACTTCAAAAAAACGTAAAGCGACGTAACTTTTTTAGCATTGATCTCAATAGACGACGTATGCAAATGTAATGCTATATGTTTGTATCCATTTCCATACAGTAAATCTATCAGGTTTTTTTTGTGGTTTTTTTTTCTATCACTGTTCACTTTTAAAAAAAGTATACTTTTATAGGTAAAAACGGACATAAACGTATACCGACGTATGAGTATATGCTAAACATACACGCTATAAAAAAAACACAGACGTAAACAGAAAATTGTACACGTTTGTATTAGTTTTCTATGGTCCATGTTTTTATAAAAATCTTACATGCCCGGTGGAGAGCACAAACGCGATGTGAATGGGGCCTTACGTCGAGCATACCTTTTTTTTAAAGCTATTTTGGTCTACGTTTGACCAATTATAGTCTATGTATACGCCGAGCTATACGTTTCAATACTTTTTTAGTGTTTAAAAACATATACGCTTGGCGGATAGCACAAACGCAAGGTATTTTTGTATACATATTGTTCCATGGTTATTCCTGGTGGGTACTATATCGGTTTTGGTGGGTACTGTATCGGTTTTGTGATTTCCACGCGTTTTACTTAGATGTAATTATTCTGCCTGTATAAACGTTTAAAATAATTATTTATTATCAAAATTATTAAAATTGGTAGGGCACAGAGTGCCAAAAGATCCAGGTACAGGCGTTGGCAACCAGATCAAGAGCGCAGACTGAGATGTATGTGACAAAAAGATAGAGAATCAGCACGCACCCATTCATGGATGCCTGATTGTATCAAAGGTGAAGTGATCACATATAAACTGACTCAGAGTGCTTGGCAAATATTGATAAGATCTGATTGCCACAGATTAGTTAACAGGCACACTCCCAACGCGTTTCTGCACCTTGTAGGGGAGCGTCCTCAGGGGTACGAGTTGCCTGAATTTATTAACGTACAGTTGCCTGTCAGCTGATATTCAGCTGTTCGTTTTAATGTAACGGCGCATATGAGACATCTGATGGTGGTCTGACGCGCGCCGTGGAAACTCGGAAGTTTTATTCACCCAAGCCCCACCCATAGGGGCGTTGCGTAGTATCGGGCCGTCCAATGAAGGAATAAGGCGTGTGAAAACACACGCCCCTACAGGGGGCGGTTCCATAGTAACCACGCAGCCTATGAAAGAGATGCATAGAGCATTAGTGGTAACAAGGGGGAGCTAAAGGTGGCCAGAACATACAGCGCCGATACCAAGGCTGGAATAAGCGCTATGTATGCAAAACAAGGGATCTAGTGAGCGTTTTACTTATGGAGGTATAATATAGGCTTTCTCAGGAAACAGAGGGGGCAGAGATTTATTTAAGGCCAATTTCACTGAGATTTTTAGAAGTTGGAGATCAGAATCTGACTACAACTCACAAGGACACACGGTGAGAATGGGGCCGTTAGAATTTTTAATACCATGTGGGAAAACTCAGCAAAGGCAGAGATATGTTTTAGGTTACGGTTCTACAACGACTCAAGCGATTCTCTGTAAAATTGCTTCAAACTCTCGGCAACGCTGTAATCCTGAGACAGTTACCTTGTGACCACTACATAAAATCCTACATGGTCAGGCAATATTGTGTCACCCTGTTTTTTTATGCTGCTGGGAATTTCTGCTGAGAGATGGAGAGGAAGCAGATTTAGTCCTAGTCTGGACACAGAGCTAATCACATAGCTAATGCATAGACCATACACTGTGAAATATTGTTTTTAAAAAAAGACAATTTTGTATGGCGCCGAAGAGAGATCCCATAGCCATAAAATAAATGTAAAAAAAACAAACCAAAAACTATAAATATAATTTAAACATTAAAAAAAAAAGTATAGAAAAGTTAACTTACTGGTCAATATGGTGCTGTGTTGGACGGGTTATCCATGCCCTGGAATGATGCCCAACACGGCCCAATACCTTGCACTGGCTCGTCGTTACAGATGGAAAAGGATGGTGATCAAGCTAAGCCATGGATTATTTTTTGTTGTTGTTATTGATCAACAAAGTGTTAATTAAGTTAAGGGCCTTTTACACAAGCCAATGATCGGTCAAACAAGCGTTCATATGAATGGTCGTTCACAATCATTGCCCTGTGTAAACAGGGCAACAATCAGCCGATGAAGGAGCAAAAGCTCCTTCATCGTCTGATCCGCTTGTTTATGCGGCACTAAATATATCGTTGTCGGCAGCATATCTCGCTGTGTAAACAGGGAGACGTGCTGCCGACATGATGGAAATGCATGGGGACAAGTGATCGTAGTAACAATCGCTCATCGCCATACATCACGATTGTTGGTCCTGGTGAAAGGAGCAAACGAGCGCCGATCAACGAGCTGTCTCGGCGTTCGCCACTTTTTTTCACTGCCCAAATCGGGCCATATAAAAGGATTCTTTATCCACAAATGGTTCTCAGTAACTTATTATATTATTTGTGAGCGTTCATAGAGCGGCAAGTCCATGCCTCCCTGCAGTCTACAGAAGTATAGATGCATGCAAACATATATAATGTATTATAAAATATATATATATAATTATTTTGCTTTTAAAGTCCTCAACCCTGATAAACATAATTTAAGAACAAAGAATCCCCATGTAACATTGTATCGGTTCACCTTGTGCTACAGTCTCTGCATTCTCTCTTGCAGGGTTTATATGTCAGTGTGTGCTAATATGCTCATATTTATGCTGCTGTTCATTTTACTACAAATCCAGTTAATGAGAACTATTTTAAATGTGATCTATTATACAGTGTATTTAGCATTACATGACTGCTCCAGCAGCTGCTTACCTTAATCATGCCTGAATTTATCAAATAAACTGCTCCTTAAACTCTGAGCAAAACACCATTATTCCTGCACACTGCCTGTGCCACCCACACTGCCTGGCGTCCCTGCTTCCACTCCTCGGGTGTCATGTCATACTTGCCTTATAGCATCATTACCACGATGAACTGTAAAGGAAAAGAAATATGTTGATTAATTAGAAATTGCTACTTCTTTAGCGGCAAAGATTTGACGTCATCTCTCCGTAGATCATCTCTTAATTCAATACAATAAGGGTATGTTCACACGGCCTATTTACGGACGTAAATCGGGCGTTTTTGCCCCGAATTACGGCCGAAAATAGCGCCTCAATAGCGCTGACAAACATCTGCCCATTGAAAGCAATGGGCAGACGTTTGTCTGTTCACACGAGGCGTATATTTACGCGCCGCTGTCAAATGACGGCGCGTAAATAGACGCCCGCGTAGAAGAAGTGACCTGTCACTTCTTTGGCCGTAATTGGAGCCGCTATTCATTGACTCCAATGAATAGCAGCGCTAATTACGGCCGTAATTGACGCGGCGTTCAAGCGCCTGCACATGCCGGTACGGCTGAAATTACGGGGATGTTTTCAGGCTGAAACATCCCCGTAATTTCAGCCGTTACGGACCCCCGCCGTGTGAACATACCCTAAAGGTGAATCGATTTCCTTTTTTTTAGGAATACTGTGGTAGAATCTGAAAATTCCACCAAACACAAACAGGGTATGTTCATACGGCTTATTTTCAGACGTTTTTCGAGCTGTAAACACCCAAAAAAATGGCTGAAAATACGGGGGTTAAATGCCGCCAAACATCTGCTCATTGATTTCAATGGGAAAAACTGCGTTTTGTTCCCACGGGGCGTTCTTTTACACGGCCGTTTGTAAAAACGGCGCGTAAAAACGGCCGTAAAAAAGAAGTTCATGTCACTTTTTCAGCCGTTTTTGGAGCCGTTTTTAATTGGGTCAATAGAAAAACAGCTCCAAAAACGTCCAATTGTATTGATTAGGCAGCACATCTCCCTGTGTAAACAGGCAGACATGCTGCCGACATGATAGAAATGTATGGGGACGAGCGAACGTAGTAATGAGCGCTCGTCCCCATATATAGCTTTTCAGCATAGATTTCCGCAGAGAACTACGTTGTTATTATTTGTGATATGCCAGATTCTCCTCCTGAGGATATGTAACTGTGTGTCTGTCAGATGACAGACACTCCTTGTGATGATAAAGAACTGAGCGTCTGTTAGATGACAGTCAGAACTGTTTTTCTGTCAGATGACAGTCACTACTTCTCATGATACAATACTGAGCATCCGTCAGATGACAGTCACTCCTTCTCCTGATACAATACTGAGCAACTGTCAGATGACAGTCACTCCTTCTCATGATACAATACTGAGCATCTGTCAGATGACAGTCACTCCTTCTCGTGATAAAATACTGAGCGCCTGTCAGACGATAGTCACTCCTCATGATACAATACTGATGATACAATACTGAGCGCCTGTCAGATGACAGTCACTCCTTCTCATGATACAATACTGAGCGTCTGTCAGATGACAGTCACTCCTTCTCGTGATAAAATACTGAGCACCTGTCAGATGACAGTCACTCCTCATGATACAATACTGAGCGTCTGTCAGATGATTTCTACTGTTCTGAAGATATATCTAACTGAATGTCTATCAGATAATACGGTATGTCATCTTATGACACGAGACATGAAATTACTTAATAAGTAAATATAATTTATTTAAAAAGAAGCTTAGGTTAAATAAAAGCTTTCTATTGTAAGTAATACTTTTTATTAGTCATTCAGACTCCCCAGTGAATAATTCCTATAATACCTGTGCTTTATGGCGGCACCTGAAAAGGTTCATGTGTATGGCTATCAACATGCTCTATAGCCAGCGGGTGACATCACCAGATCCCCATGTTCTTGTGCTGGTCCAGTAGTGTCACTCAATATAGAGGTGAAGGACTTATGGCATGAATGATATACAAACTACTAACACTATAAAGGCGGGAAGGCAACTTCCGTTCTCCATCACTGGAACATAAATCGTCATGTGAATAATTTAACACAGCGGTTTTAGACAAGAAGTGTCAACAATATCGACATTGGGCGTTATTTCTACACCAATTGGGACACGTTTTTCAACATACACAATTGTTTCTGAAAAAGTGGGTGCGGCATATGTCACACACTGTTCTTGTGAAGAGATTGCCTCACCGTTTATATGGTGGTCCGGTATTAATCAATTTCGACCAATGTTTACCATCCGGAGTTAATTTAATATTAACTTTTTTTATTTTTAATTCCAATAATGCTAAAAGTGAAATCACAATGTTTGAAAAGTAAAAATGAAAAGTCATATAAACTATACCCAAAATTGAAATCTTTAGTGTAAAACCTCGGTAACCCAACAGAAGCAATGACAGAGATAAATATACATAAATACTTACACTGCCGAGGGATGATGCCATGTAAAATTTGTACTTCTAAATTACACACTGCCTTCTGTTCAAGCAGAGCTCTCCACAGTCCTTGAGACTGAACTTTCTATGGAAATCCTCTGGGCTTATAAATAAGAAGTGACGGCAGTTAAAGCAATAGTCTCTCTAAATAATGCAAACATTCTAAATAGCAGTACTTGAAGTATTCAGCTAGAATTCTTTAGTACTTTGCTTCTTAACTGTATTAACACTGGAGAGCACAACCTCAACAATTTTTATATTAGCATTTCTGTTAAGTCTATGGTCTTTATATGTTCACTGTTCCCTTTAAGCAGCGCGACAGTCCTGCTTGGAGACGTTCCCTGCTCAGGGAAAGTCTGCTCCCGCACAGGAAAGCCTGCTCCCGCGCAGACTCCCTGAGCTCTTCTCTTCGAGATCGGTCAGAACTTTCATAAAACGCTCTGCCCGATCATACATAGAATCGTGTTAGACCTTAGACCACTGCCTTACATTGCCTTAGACCACCAGGGATTTCAAAATTACCTTTTAAAAATTAACCCCTTCTCTGCCCTAGACCAACAGGGATGCTAGCATTAACCCATTCTCTGCCCTAGACCACAAGTCATTTTGACCATAACCTTTTTTTGTGCACTAGACCAACAGGTATTTTTTACATAAATGTCTGATAGATGCAGGTCCCTGCTCTGGGACCTGCACCTATATTGAGAACGGGGGTCACATGACCCCTGTTTGGCCGCAAGCTGGCGATTCCAGGCGGGGATTAGTGCTGTATGAGGGTTACGGAAACAGCCAAGAAGCACTTGCTTGGCCGTGACTGTAACTGCCATACAACAGAATAGAGAGAGCCGTGCGCGGACCCCTCTCTACCAGTCCTCGCCTGGAATCTGCAGCCAGCGGGCCGACTCACCAAGTGAAACGGTGGTCCGGTGACCCCCATTCTCAATAAAAGTGTGGGACCCGCATTTATCAGACAATTATGGCATATCCTTTGGGTATGCTATAAATGTCTAAGTTGGGAATACCCCTTTAACCTCTTTCACTGCCCTTGATCACCAGGGTTGCAGACATTGAACCCTTCTCTGCCCTAGACCCCAGGGATGTTACCATAAACCCATTAACTACCCTAGCTAAGTATGGCTAATCATTTTGGGCTCTAAAGCAAAACAATTTACTGTTCTTTTGGATCGCCCAGTTTAGAGTAAACAGTGTCCAGGTCCCTAACTAACTGCTCACTAACTGTTTCCCCAAAAGGTCTCCTCCCAATACATTGGTTTCCTACCAAAAACAAAAACCCAGCCCCAACAATGTCTTGGATAAGAGAGTACTTGATAATCAGGCAGACCTTTTTGGCTCAGTTAGGCCTCTGATTTAGATTTTTTTGTAGGCCTCCATTCTATAACTTCTATTAATATCCATGAAGCAGTCGTCGGCCCACTGAAATTATTGTGCATCTCTTCTAGGACATTCGAGGTAAGGAAAGTAAGGAAATGAACAAGACAGTGGTCAAACAGAGCTAATTGGGTCAAGATATTCACACAGAACTATAAGCCAAGGAACCCATCATTCAGGGCATCAGTGGGGGTTCCAGCTCGCAGACCTCATCAATTTACCTTTTTGGCATTTTGCAGCCAGAGAACACCTATAAAAGACATACAAATCTAGACATCACTGCACATAGTTGTAGCTAGACTTTCCTAGGCAAAGATTCAGCCATAGCTCTGTATTCCTGTATACAAAGGCCAAGGTAGGGTGGCTCATTTGTCTTTCCCATGGCACGCACCACCTGGGGCACATGCCCCCCAGCTAATCCCCTGTCACTGCAGGGCACTTTATCCATGAATGTCTGCCATGCCATAACTTAGTAACTCCTGATCCTGCTGTGGATAGAGATTGGGATCTGGAGATATGGACCTCAAGACTTTTTTCCACGATATGCAATAAGCCCAATGCACCATGAAGAAAAGATCTGGAGGTCCAAACCTTCAAGCCTCCTTCTTCAAGGTGCCTGTGAAATGTTTGTAATAACAAATATAACATAGGATCCCTGAAAGTCTAAAAAATCTACCGTATTTATTTTCTATATCAGTGCAAGTGTGTGTATAGGTAGGTTTCCTACCTTACAAATACAGCCATAAAAAAAAAAATCATATATAATAAAGTCTTCACATTGAAAAGCTGACCTATGGTGTGTGAACATGTACTGAGGAGAGGACTCTGTAAAGAATGGCTTCACCAGTGTACTGAACAGGTCATCCATGTGCACGTCAGGCTCTTGTCAGGTTAACGGTTCTATTGACTGACAATTATAAAGAGATTATACTTAATGCAGCGTTCTGACGGGGTAAATCAGATTTTCAGGGTATGTAATACCAGAGGATAATATCAATTACAATGGACTGTGCTTTAACATTTGTTTTATAAACATATAATAAAGACGTCTGTTCCATCATTTTATCTTTTGTCTCAGCCACCAAAATGAAATCAGCAGCAAGAAGTTTATTTCTAAATACATTTTTTATGCCTGAAGAATCGCTCGGGTGAGAACTGTGTCGCTTCGTTTCTGATCAGCTTTTCTCGGCTTTCCTTGGAGCGCTGTACAGGCTCAATAGAAAGTCTATGAGTCTGTACACCACTCAGTCGGCTGTGGAAACCCAATCAGAAATTAACCGGCACAGCGCTCACCCAATCACTTTTTTTTAAGCTATCGGTGGGGGTCTTAATGCACCGAACAAAACTTCTGACATGTCACTATGACATCTCAAAACTTTTTTAAAAAGTTTAGTTACCCTTTAAACTTAAACAGCTTAAAGAGGTGTTCTAAGTTAAAAAAAAAAAAAAGGAGGGAATGCAATAAAACAATAAAAAGGCATTACTCACCCAACAGAGCCCCCGAAATTCCAGTGTAGATGCTCCAGTCCTCCTCGTTGCTGTTTGTTGACATTGCTGCAACGATGACATGCCCTTATACTCAAGTAGTCGCTGCATTCAATCTGGATTCAGTGGGTATACAGAATTGGACCATTGAGGCTAGTGGTTAGCTGTAGCGATACAGGCACGTCATGCCATAAATGTCTCAGATGAGAATACCCCTTTAAGTTTTATGGTGGCCCATAGGAATGTTACAATTAACAACAAAAATGTCTCTCAGGTATAGTAATTGGCTAGGTGTCGCCAAAACAGTTGTATTACAACACCTCCAAAATAATTACAAAACAGCAAACTCCATTTGATCATGAAAAAACACTTGAGAACAGGGAGTCTTTACGCCATGGTCATAGAAAAATATCCATCTTTATTTATTACATACAATAATATACATATACAATATATAAGAAACTCAACAAGGTTCTAAAAAATTTGAGTCTATTTGTGGATCAGTCACAAACAACCACAACGAAAAATGGGTAAGGTAACACTCATTTTCAGTACAATTTTCACTGTAATTTAACCCAGGATAATTTTGACAGACACAGTATACGTAAGATAGTAATAAGTAACAAACCATCATACACTGTAACCATCAAGCCTTATGATGTAAAGTACATATTCAATCATTTTTAGTCCTCTGCATAATCACGGACATAGATCAGAAAAAAAGGCAATAACCTGAGGCAATAAAAAATTATGTCCACCTGGTAACACCCAGGTAATCAATAAAGTCAGTCTTACCCATGAAGTCTGGGAATGAGAGTGGTCCACACGGTAGTTTTAGGCACCCCCAGTTTGGCCCTCAGACCAGAAAAGGTTGTGTACCCCTGGTCTAATCACAGAATATAGGATAACATTTACTTCATGTCACTCAGCTCCTGGGCTCCGTCAGTAACAGTGTCCCGAACCCTAGAAATATAATATTTCTAATACAGGTTTCTTCCTATGTGGCCCTTTCAAGCCCCAGAGTCTAGGTGCAACTGCTAGCACCGCACATCATATAGCTACACACCTGATGTCACAGAAAAAGGCCAAACTTACTGATACAAGGGCAGGTTTTACACCAGTTCCCAGCTGGATGCAGACAAGCCACAATGTTATATGAGGGAGGTCACACAGGCGCAAAATACTGATGAAAATCCACTCTCACACCTATCATCCATGCAGAGGGTGGCTGCTTAGTATTATAACTGCACACATTTAAGTCTTCAATAAGGTGCCAGATACACGGTTACATGTAGTGGCTATATGGGCTGTCCAGCATCTTCCAAGTAGACGACACTGTGGGTGAGTCTCAGAGGGTGTGGTAGACAGATAATCCCAATGTGACTCTGCCACCCAAAAACCTAATTGACTAAGATTTAAAGGGTAACTAAACTTTTTAAAAACTTTTGACACATCATAGTCACTTGTCAGAAGTTTTGATCACACTAAGACCCCCAACTATCGCTAAAACAAAGTGGCAGAAGCGCTCGGGTGATCGATGTGCTGCTTATTTTCTGATCGGCTTTTCTCGGAAAGCAGAACGAGCGGCGTACGAACTCATAGACTTTCTGTTGAGTCCATACACCACTTGCTCGGATTTGCGAGGAAGGCCGATCAGAAACGAAGCAGCACAGCGCTCACTTGAGCGCTTGTGCTGCTTCGTTTTAGCAATGGGTGGGAGTCTCAGTGCTCGGACCCCCACCGATCAAAACTTCTGACATGTCACAATGACATGTCAAAAGTTTTTTAAGGCCGGATTCACACGAGCATTGAGCAACGTAAAAAAACGGACGTATTTCACGTCCAAGGTGCAGCCGTGCTCTGCGTCATGTTATCAGGCATACCCCATAGACTAGAGTCTATGGAGGGATGCGTGAAGCGTGAAAAAATAGGACATGTCCTATTTTCTCACGAACCCTTCACACGGTCCGTTGAAACAATGACCATGTGAATGGCCCCATTGAATTACATAGGTCCGTGTGACGGCCGTTATTTTAACGGCCGTCACATGAACATATAACACGTTCGTGTGAATTAGGTCTAAAAATTTAGTTACCCTTTAACCATGATGATCACTTTGGGTTATTTGCACGCATCAACTATAAGTGGACGAAATAAATCAAGTCACCCCTAAAGTCATAAATTGTAAACCTACCATGAAGGCATCAAAGCAATGATCACATTTGCACAGTTATTCTGTTCAGGATGTCACTTGCTTGTCGCAATGAATATTGATCTTTCTTACATGCAAACTTGAAATATTCGGCACATGGATGGAACTAGGTCGTTCTGCTCATGGAAGCCTTGATGATCAAAACAATATGCCAACTTGGCACTCATTTTGTGTACACAGGTCGGTCCTTACACATATCTTGTAGATGCAGACAGACATAGTGCATGAAAATACTTGGAATGGATTTGTACATTTCTCCACTTTCCATGCCCCAGGAAGAAGCTGTTAAGGCGAAACCCAGGGTTGGCTCCATGTGAGGCGTGCTGCTTGCGTTGTTATGCAAAAGCGCTGTTCTTATTCATGTTTGTGAGTATAATTACAACCCCGTTGTTTTAACTGTTCATCTGAAGTTGCGGAGTTACACAATGTTTGAGCCATTTTAAGCTTTGTTGCAGTGTGAGGCTACGGTGCGGAGCGGAGCGGAAGCATCCGGGGAGACTCGGTTGTTTTTTTTATCTGAACGGAGAAAAACCTGGAAGGAGGTTTGGCCTGAAAAGCATATTTCTCTGAACTGCTAGAGTAAGATCACCTACCCCTTTACTACAAGCTGGAGTTGAAGGGAGGACAGTCCCGAAGGTGGATCGTTTTGCGGTGTATTGGTGGAGTGTGAGCGGAGGACCTCTTTTGCTTTTTGATCTCCACTTTCTATGCCTTTGACCTTTACAAAACAAGTTGTCAGATAATATATTCACGGGACACTTCTCAATGCAGATCCAACCTGTCAATGTGGAAACACACAGCAATTATGATGAGCATACTATACTAATATAATAAGTCTTGCAAACGCTTTAATTAAACGGCTCCATAGAGAAAAAGCAGTGCAGGCCTATAGCATTGTTGTTCAACTCCATTACATGGTTTGCTAATTAATTAATTAATCAGTCTGTCAGTCATTAGTTTGGAGGAGAGGAAGTAAGATTGAAGATATGACTTCTGTACATGATTGGATTCTTTAATTTTTTTTGGTGTTTGTCTTGCACCTTCTTCTCATTTCCTTCATTGAGTTTTTTTTTTTTTCATTAAGTTCTCTACATTTGGAGTGCTCGTTAATCTTCGTCTTTCTCTTATTTCATCTACATGTATGGGTTTTGCACTTACCCCTCTGTTACCGTAGGAACAGGAGATCTGAGTAAATAAGATTATGAAAAAGAAATTACTTCTAATTAAATGAGGATATAGTCTATAAATGAAGAGATTCACACACAGGCCACAGTGCTCAGGTGTAATGTGCGCTTATCCCTCAAACAGCGGCTGGGGAATGAACCATTCATCCTGACAAAAGCGTCTTGTCCATTGGAAAAGGGATCATCACTTTTGTTTCCAAATTGCTGGTCTGTTTGTTTATAAGGGAGACCCTATAAGGGACGATGGGCCTCCGAACCCCATCGTCCCTGAGGAGAACATGCATACTTGCCATGTTTATGGTGGAATCGGGAGAAATAGGCATCCGCCTCCCTACGTGTCCCTACAAAGGATGTAGCTTCCTGCCTGGGAGAGAGCAACATGCATAATGTTCTGTATATAAAGAAAAGAAAATATGATAAGGGACTTTCCGACATTGTAGTGTCACCACAGAGAATGGGTTTCCTTAGCTATCCATTTTCTATTTTTCATTCGGAGACTGTTAAAGATGTTTTCTGGCCTAACAACTGATGGCTTATACTTATTTATGATAGGCCATCAATGTATTATCGATAGGTTTAAACCCCTGGAAACCATCACATATCAGCAGAGCAATAAGACCATGGCGCACTAGCCCTCTCATTGTTCATACACAGTGACGACCATACGAGTGTGGCCGCGCCTGGTACTGCAGCTCAGCGCCATTCACTTAACACACTCATTTCAATGTTGCTGTGCCTGGATAAACAATGAAAGGTTGACAGCATTCATTCTGTTAGGGCTTCTGGGGGTCAGATCCCAACCGATCATAGATTGATGGCGTATCCTGAGAATAAGCAATCAGTTGTAAGGCCTTTATGGATGAGACCATAGGTAGAGGCAACAAGACAGCTTGATCCACATGATTCACGTAATCATAATATAGTGTTTTCCATTGTACGTCACGTCACAGTCCGTATTCATGTATATGTATATCTCTGTACCTGCTGTTGTAGCGTCTCTAGATGTCTGCCCCTATAATCATATCAAGAAAATAGTATAAAAAAAAATTGACAACCAGAAATTAAAAACCGTTTAGAAAAAAAAGACTTGTTTCCTTTTATACGTTTAATTTGTGAAATAATCAATAAGGTGATATATTCCCTTTAAATTGCTCCTTAACCCATTACCTAAACCAGAAACCTATCGTTCAGACATCCCTACAGACCAAGGTGTTTAGTAAATATTTTTCCCCATTTCTTTTTGTTGTGCACCGTATTTCAATGCTGTCATAAAATAACATGCCATCTTTTATATGTATCCCAGCTCTACGTTCACCGGCTCCACACATAGCACTTTGCTTTTGATTTACGCAAACAACTGTAAATGTTTTATATATTTGTGTGGTAGTGAATGATATTAGACCATCAATCCACGGGGACTGCAAATCAGAAAAAAAAAGCTATTACATTTCAGGAGCTGTTAAATCCGATGTGCCCCCTGGCTGATTTAGTCAACTATATTTGCTGTTGGTAAAACCGTTGATACCTCGAATACGACAGCAGCCCAGAGAGTGTTGGAGTGTAAATAGCACTACATGTCCCACACTTAATGCACAAGCCTGGATTACATTCACCTCTGATTAAAGCCCATTGCCTTCGAAAAAATAGAATAAGTTAGGTCCCTACCTTCTGTCACTGCCTCTAGCTTTGGCCCCACAGCAACCTGCCAACAGGCCACGGTTCTGCTAGTTGTAAATTTTAATTGGTCGTCTGGGGAAAGTGAAAACCACTGACTAGAGATTAATCAGTAAATTAACCTAGACATAATACACATTTCCCCATGGGCTCCCAGTAGCTCCAGGCTGAGGAGGAATAGCTCCGGAGAGTGGAGAACTTGTGTTAGGATGTTGTTATTGTTTCCCGTTGTAGATCGGAACATCTTTTCGATGTCCTGATATTCCCTTTTGTGTGACCTTCCCGGTGACCTTGATTTGTATGGCTGTTGCAAAGTGGCTTCTTTGCATATACCTACCAACCAAACACAGATGTTGATAAATGTGGCTAAAATCAGGTTATGTTCTGTACAGCTTCTCTAGCATATGTGTGTAATATATATTCACATTTAAAAAATCTACTTACAATATATATATAAATATTTGTTTTTGGATCAAAATAGAAGTGCGGTGCTACATGTAAAAAACACGCACCTCCTATTTTAATATATGGCTTTAATATTGCAATTTTTCCCAACTGAAGTCAATTGGAAAGAAACTCTACACCTAAAGAATGCAGTAAATATATAACCTGTAAGACAACTGCACTTTTAGCTATATGAATTTAACATATGTTACTATTGTCTATTTTTATTTTATTTATACATGAAGTGGGGTTCAGCTGCATTACCAGACACAGGGTTTGTAGTACAACCCTTTTATTGTATGGTACCAGTCTCCCCCAATTTCATTACACTGTTCTGCATGTAAACAAGTGCCAAAGTATCTGAACTATAGGATTATCAGATCCTGGATTGATTAAATATACTGATATATCTTTACTAAAGAGCTTATCTGGTTCTCAATTCTGCTGGAATATGGGAATGTTATGACTTTTTGGCATTGACAGATTTATGAACCTGCTGTTTGGGATGACTTTCCAATAATAGAGCAAATAAATTCCACTATTGGACCGCTATTCCTTCTTACTTATTTATAGCATTGCATATCGGATAGCTGCGGCAAAGTATTGTAGCAGCCAAATAGTTAAAGAAAAGTTGAGAACATGGGAAGTTGGCCTAACATTAAGGGGTCATTCATAAGCCTTATATAAAATTGTGACATCAGTCTTAGGCTGGATTCACACACAGCGTTTTACTGAGTTTTTGTGCATTTTTTGTTGTGTTTTCAACCCCTTCCTGATGCAGTCATTTTTCCGATTTTCATTTTTGTTTATTTCCTCCACACATTCCAAAAGCCATAACTTTTTTATATTTCAAATAAAAGCCATCAATAAAGACCTTGATTTTTGCAGGATTTCCGCAGCATCTAATGGGTTAAACTAGCAGAATTCCGCTCGTGTGGGATCCCAGTCCTTACAGTGAGGTTTTGACTGTATCATACAGCCGACACCCGTGTTGTATGGAGCAGGCGATAGATAGACAGACAGACAGACAGACAGACAGACAGACAGACAGACAGACAGACAGACAGATAGACAGACAGACAGATAGATAGATAGATAGATAGATAGATAGATAGATAGATAGATAGATAGATAGATAGATAGATAGATAGATAGATAGATAGATATGAGATAGATATGAGATAGATAGATAGATAGATAGATAGATAGATAGATAGATAGATAGATAGATAGATAGATAGATAGATAGATAGATAGATAGATAGATAGATAGATAGATAGATAGATATGGGATAGATAGATAGATAGATAGATAGATAGATAGATAGAGAGAGAGAGAGAGAGAGAGATAGATAGATAGATAGATAGATAGATAGATAGATAGATAGATAGATAGATAGATAGATAGATAGATAGATAGATAGATAGATATGGGATAGATAGATAGATAGATAGATAGATAGATAGATAGATAGATAGATAGATAGATAGATAGATAGATAGATAGATAGAGAGAGAGAGAGAGAGATAGATAGATAGATAGATAGATAGATAGATAGATAGATAGATAGATAGATAGATAGATAGATAGATAGATATGGGATAGATAGATAGATAGATAGATAGATAGATAGATAGATAGATAGATAGATAGATAGATAGATAGATAGATAGATAGATAGATAGATTTTTAGCCATAGAAGATTTTACCCATTTAGTTTAGACGTAACCAAAGAAATTAAAGGCAAAACAGAAGAAAAGAAAATATAGTTGATTATAGAACTTGAGGACATCGAGCTTCTAATTTAATTTGCTGAAATTCTGTGCTGTAATCCCTTAATCAATAGAGATTAAGTACATTAACTCTGCCATTTCAGACGTGAAGCTCGCATACTTATTTATTTTACATATTGACTTGTGCTGTTTTTAAAGATACAATGTTTACTTAATAAACAATTACAGGAAATGTCACTTTTCACACCTGTGTATGATCGTGTCTGGGTAGAGACCAAAAGTTATGACGCAGCGAGGAGCCATCATGACCTGACCTGTCATGCTGGATCCCTAAATTAGCGTCGTGCCCCGGTGACCAATTGCAAACTGACCTGCTCCATGTGGAAGAATATATTAAAACAAATACCTTGGTTCATTGGCGGCGCCGTGTTTTGCTGTGATGTGTTGTGATGCCATGGATAAATGAAACACGGCGCCCATGGCATCACAACGAAACACGGCGCTGCCAATGAACCAAGGTGTTTGTTTTAATATATTCTTCCACATGGAGCAGGTCACTTTGCAATTGGTCACCATATAAATAGAGAGTTCAAAACTTTAAGCGCACACCCCCAGACGAAGGTGGAAGCCGAAACGCGTGTCAGGGCAGGACGCTAACTTAGGGATCCAGCATGACTGGTCAGTTGTTTGCTCTCATATATTAGATTTATTTTGCACTAAGCACTTTATTTTGTGGGTCTATTACATAGGGTTGAAACACTGATACTCAATGCTGTGATTATAATATACTGTGGGCTTGTGATAGATACTGTAGACTTTACTCATTTGTTCTGTTACAATACTGTATCTTGAGGGTACACCACCTACTAAATGTACTTACACTATGCACTTGTGTACCATGCCTTTGCTGTCATGTATATTACGTTATGTTATTATGTTTAAAGGCTTTCTTTTATTAACTTTTTCAAAAGTACAATCAAAAACAAACAGAGCATACTGACCAACCAAAAGTAGTTGGCAATAACAATCACCATAGAATATAAGACATTCACATTGCAAAAGACAGCATTTAGACAAGAAGTATCACATACGGATATATGTAAATTGCAATTAAAACAGGATCATAAGGTGACCATTATCATTGCCCAGAACCAACAAAACAAACACCCATTCACACACCAGTCACACATTCGCTCCACTCATCTCCCAGTGCTCCCATTCCAGCCAGTAATTACATAGCAGTGTCCGAGGTCTCCAACCACCTAGCCCAAATCTTCCCAAATTTGTCAGGGCATCTCCTGTTAAGGTATAACTTTTGATACATGGGTACATACCTATTCACCAATTGCAACCAGTGTTCAAGACTAGGACACACCGTGGCTTTCCATGCCATAATCATAACCTTCCTAGCATAAAACAAAACAAAGTAGAAAAATATTTTGTCATAATAGCCTTGTACTATCTCATTCATAATGCCCAAGAGGCACACCTGAGGGCAGAGAACCTGAGGAAACTCAAATTTATCATGAAGGAACTCCACAACCTTAGACCAGAATGGCGAAATCTTAGGACATAACCATACACAGTGGAGGTACGTGCCTACAGCTGATTGACACCTAAAACAGCTATCGGACCCCGAGGCCCCAATTCCTTGGAGTCTAACCAGAGTGTAATAAATCCGGTGTATGAACCGCGACTGTATTAAAAAATCTCTTGCACTAATAACTGAGTCAATGAATGAGAGCTCCACCTCCCTCCACCCCTCCTCCTCAGGAATATCTCTCCTCCACCTCATGAACGCGTGTAGATTCATTTTTTTTTATACTGAATGGTATTTTTTTAGAATTGGATCTAATAAAACGTTATAATTTATTTACAAAAAGACTTATAGACTCAAGACTCTTCTATCGGTAGTGAATATTTAAAGAGTACAGTCATGTTATCTTAGGGGACGTACAAAATAAAATTGTGTGCATATATGCCTTGTGGATAGGTTGAAGATCCTTTAAGTTTTATAAGTTGCGGCCCCCATGGATCAGACTTGTTTTTCCAGCACATCCCATAGATGCTTAATCGGATTGAGATCCGGGGAATTTGGAGGCCATGTCAAAACCTTGAACTCTTTGTCATGTTCCTCAAATCATTTCTGAACAATTTTTGCAGTGTGGCCAGAGCATTATCCTGCTGAAAGAGGTCACTGCCATTATGGAATATTAGTAGGGGTGTACTTGGTGTGTCACAACGTTTAGGTAGGTGGTATGTGTCAAAGATTTAGCAGACCTGGCCGCCTTCTTCTATTGCTCAATGCTCTAGTTCTGATTCTCTACTTCCCATTGTAGGTGGACAGCGGTCAGCATGGGCACTATGACCGGTCTGCAGTTACACAGCCCCAAATGCAGCAAGCTGCAATGCCCTGCATGTTCTGACATCTTTCTATCATTGCCAGCAGTAACTTTGTCAGCAATTTGTGCTACAGTAGCTCTTCTGTGGAATCGGACCAGACGGACTAGCCTTCGCTCCCCATGCACATTAATGAGCCTTGGGCGTCCATGAACTTGTTGCCGGTTTTGCTAGTTGAAATACCTTTGCCAATTTTAGTAGGTACTGATCACTGCATACCAGGAACACTCCATAAGACCTGCGACTTTGGAGATGCTCTTGCCCAGTCGTATAGGCATCACAATTTGGCTCTAGCAAAGTCGCTCAGATCCTTAAATTTGCCAACTTTTTCCTGCTTCAACCACATCAACTTCAAGACATGACTGTTTACTTGATTCCTAATATATCCCACAATTTGACAGGCGGCATTGTAATGAGATAATCAATGTTATTCCCTTCACCTGTCAGTGGTTTTCATTTTATGGCTGACTGGTGTGTATATATACACTTAGATACACACACACACACACACACACACACACACACACATATATACAGTGCAATCCGAAAGTCTTCAGACCCTTTTCCTTTTTTCACATTTTGTTATATTAAGGCCTTGTGCTAAAATAAAAGAATTCCCGTTTTTCCCCAGAATTCTGCACTCAATACTGCATAATGAAAAAGCAAAAACAGAATTTTAGAAATTTTTGCAAAATTATTAAAAATTAAAAACTCAAATTTGGCATGGACATTCAGACATTCAGACCCTTTACTATGACACTTGAAATTTAGCTCTTGGTCCCTCCATGTCTCTAGATCATATTTGTATGTTTCTACACCTTGATTGGGGTCCACCTGTGGTAAATTAATTTGTTTGGACAGGATTTGGAAAGACACCCCCTTGTCTATATAAGGTCTCACAGCTGACAATGCATATCAGAGCAAAAACCAAACCATAAGGAGGAAAGAACTGCCTGTAGAGCTCAGAGAAAGGATTGTGTAAAGGCACAGATCTGTTGAAGGGTACGAAAAAATTTCTGCTACACTGAAAGTTCCCAAAAGCACAGTGGCCTCCATAATTCTTAAATGGAAGAAGTTTGGAACAACCAAGACTCTTCCTAGAGGTGGCCGCCCCACCAAACTAAGTAGTCGGGGGAGAAGGGCCTTGGTAAGAGAGGTAACCAGTAACCCAATGGTCACTCCGGCTGAGCTTCAAAGATCCTGTGTGCAGATGGGAGAAACTTCCAGAGGGTCAACCATCACTGCAGCACTCCACCAATCTGGGCTTTATGGCAGAGTGGCTGCAAGATGGGTCAGGGTTGAGGGAAAGATGAATGGAGCAAAGTACAGAGATATTCTTAATGAAAACCTGATCCAGAGTGCTCTGGACCTCAGACTGGGCTGAAAGTTCACCTTCCAACAAGACAATGACCCTAAGCACACAGCCAAGACAACACCGGAGTGGCTTAGAGACAACTCTGTGAATGTCCTTGAGTGGCCCAGCCAGAGCAGATACATGAACCCAATCAAACATCTCTGGAGAGACCTGAAAATGGCCGTCCACCGATGGTCCCCATCCAACCTTATGGAGATTGAGAGGATCTGCAGAGAAGAATGACAGAAAATCCCCAAATCCATGTGTACAAAACTTGTGGCATCAACTAAGTCCTGAGTAAAGGGTCTGAATAATTATATCAATGCAATAGTTTAGTTTTTCCTTTTTAATAAATTAGCAAATATTGCTAACATTCTGTTTTCACTTTGTCATTATGGGGGATGGAGTGCAGAATGATGAGGAAAACTTGATTTTTTTTTATTTAGCACAAAGCCTCAACATAACAAAATGTGAGAAAATTTAAAGCATTCCAAATGCATTGTACATACACGCAGCTACTGGAATTCCCTTTTTGTAAGTCATATACTTAGTTGATCCTGTCAGTATTACATTAAAATTTACCCAACGGTTAAGCACACAAGTTTCTCCACTGCAGGTTATTGATCACATTACCACGCAGAGGGTTAAGCCATTTCAAGTTCACACTATTCATTTTTAACCTGCTCCGGTCCTGTCACAATTCACTACATTTGCTCTGGCTAAAGATTTTCAATGAGCGGTGACCAGCAGGAGATTAGCGACTCACACATATACTTGTGGTAAAATTGACTTTCCTCCCTGCAGACCTACTTATGTTCCAACTCTACCTGTGTTAGCCGAGTGGACGTCTATTGTATCCGCTATGGTAATGTCTTCTATTTACAATAATGACTAAGGAATGTAAGAGCACGGCGTATATGGATTAACGTATAGAAGTCTGGTTTATGTGGCAGGAAATCCATGGGCTTTTCAGGTCCAATTGTTTAACACAGGGAACCCGCAGTCAATTAGTGTAGGCAGTTCAGGGGGAGCATTGAATGTTGTATTCAGGACTGACGCAGCCTAAAGCCTCTGGAAATAAGACAACGTCACAATGCAAAAAAATAAAAATGACTCCGGTCTCACAGGTCGCATTGTACTGTGAGTATTTGATATTAACCATTTCATGTATGCAGTATGTGCGTATCTATGATACACATGGAAGGAGATTTTCCAGTGAGATATCTGTAAATGATATTTGTATAAGCATCACATTTTGATGTCAGAACCTAATGATTATACAGAGATGAGCGGCGCTGATAGACGCTGCTTATCTCTTCCAGTATGACTACTCTACCACAGATCTTTTTGCAGGAAGTTTGTTCTCCTGTGTCAACCGCTGATTGAATGACATGTAGTAGTTTCTTCTTCTCTTTCTAACACAGAAAGGGTTCCACAGCAGCTGCAGTTTGTATTAACCCCTTAAGGACACGGCCAATTTTGGCCTTGAGTTAAGAGTGATTTTTTTACATTTCCCTCTTTGCCTCCCGACGCTCATAACGCTTTTATTTTTTGTACGATGTAGTTGTATGAGACTTTGTTTTTTGCGGGACGAGTTGTACTTTATGTAGGTACCATTTTTTGGTACAAATACATTATCGTTTAATTTCTATAAATTTTTATTTTGGCGAAAATGCTGAAAAAAGGCAGTTCCGCAGCAGTTTTAATATTTTATTTTTTACACCATACACCGATCATAATAAATAATGTTATACATTTGTTGTTTAGGTTGTTATGGTCGGGGCGATACCAAATATGTCTATATTATTTCATGTTTTGGGATTTATATTTTAAAAAGTTTATTATAAAAAATGTGTTTCTGTGTATTTTTTTTACTATTTATTTATTTATTTATTTATCATTTTTTTTTTTTTACATTCATTTATCTTTTTTTTTTAATCCCATAAAGAGATTTATCATTTTGATTTTGATTTTGTAACTGTAATGTACTGGCATAGACCTATATGCCAGTATATTAGCCTGTTACTGATTGTACACAGGCAGTTGTTAGGGCATACCTCAGTATGTCCTATCAACAGGAAATATGTTCAGACAGCCCTGGGGTCCTTCAATGGACCCTGGGCTGTCTGGCCATACGAGTTATGGGCTTTGATCGCGTCACAGTTATCTTCTGTGACGCAATCAATGTGCAGTCCCCCCTCTTTGAACGCCGTGATCAGCTTTCATCGCGGCGTTCAAAGGGTTAACGGTTCTCTCCTCTCCTCTGTCAGAGCGGGGCCGTGGCTGTGTATTACAGCCGTTGCCCCGCTCTCGATCGCGCGCAGAGACGGCACAGACGGCTGTCACACGGGACGAGTATGCTCGTCCTAATGCGCAAAGTACTCGCCGCTCAGGACGAGCATACTCGTCCTGTGTCGGCAACCAGTTAAAGTGTTCCATGCCCCGGCTGCTGCAGAACATCATAATACACATCTCAGCTGCTGCACAACCTAAGAATACAAACATCAGATGCTGCAGACCTTTTATTTAAAAAGGATGAGGGTTTTCATATCGATCAATCAAGGGTAGACAGGAATCTCCTCTTTGCTCTTTAAAATGAAGTTCTGCAGCAGCAGAGGTGTGTACTATAAGAAATTATGTAACCCTCACTATAAATTTTAAAGAATATTAAAAGTCACCTCAGCATTCTGTGATGTGTATAAATGTACTCAGCCTGCGGTCTTCCGCTTCTATACGGTCATTGAAGTCTAAAATTGTTATAATTTACAGTAGTGGGTATATTATTGTATATATATAGATTGATATAAGTTCCTTTATACAAAGGAGTTATGAATGGTAGTGAATGTATCAACATGAAGAGCTAGGGTATTATTCTAAGTGTTAATATCATTTTTAATATTACATCTTATTGTATTAAACTATGCAATATTATTACTTTATGGATGTACTAGGACCATGTAGGGTATGTGGATACCTATGATCTAAATAAAATATAATAACTAATGTTGTACTAATCCAGAGTTATAGCCTGTATTATAGCCCAATGCTGCGTTCACAATTCTACTTGTTAGAGAGCCGGTTTTAGGTAAAGTGTGGCCCTGCCCAAAGTTAAAAGTGGGACCCCAAATGCTGAATTATTGTATCAATAATGCAGTCCATTCAGAAGGCGGTGTGCAGAGAACTGCATCGCTGATTTCTGGCGTGTCTAGGAGTGTTAAAAGCCCCAAAGCATATGTCCCCCCTCTCACACAAAAAATGATCTATATACATATACAGTTATTATATCATACCACTATGCTAGATGAAATATTACGTGCATACTGTTACTGAACACAACTCACTATTATAAGACCAATATTACCAATAATAATACAATAATAATGCCACATCCTAACCACATAGTGACTGACTAATACCCCTATACTGTTACTGAATAATACCTCCCCACCATAATCACATAGTGACTGAATACCCCCATACTGTTACTGAATAATAACGCCACACCATAACCACATAGTGACTGACTAATACCCCTATACTGTTACTGAATAATACCGCCACACCATAACCACATAGTGACTGACTAATACCCCTATACTGTTACTGAATAATACCGCCACATCATAACCACATAGTGACTGACTAATACCCCTATACTGTTACTGAATAATACCGCCACACCATAACCACATAGTGACTGACTAATACCCCTATACTGTTACTGAATAATACCGCCACACCATAACCACATAGTGACTGACTAATACCCCTATACTGTTGCTGAATAATACCGCCACACCATAACCACATAGTGACTGACTAATACCCCTATACTGTTACTGAATAATACCTCCCCACCATAATCACATAGTGACTGAATACCCCCATACTGTTACTGAATAATAACGCCACACCATAACCACATAGTGACTGAATAATACCCCCATACTGTTACTGAATAATACCTCCACACCATAACCACACAGCGACTGAATAATACCCCCATACTGTTACTGAATAATATCACCACACCATAACCACATAGTGACTGAATAATACCCCCATACTGTTACTAAATAAAAACCACTATGCAAAGACCAATATTACCACCATATAGTGACCATATAGTGGTAGATGCCAGTTCTACACACGAGCTCTGCAGATGATATAAGTGATTACAGCACATTTATATCCAGTGATTTACAGGTGATGTTTTCTCTGATTAGTGTCATTCACTTTCCCTTTTCTTTCTCCATCCGGCCCAGACCACTGTGACGACTTATTTCAGCCACAACTCGCTTCGGCGGAATTTCACACACAGACATGTTGGTTTCTTGCTTTTCCAGCATCCTCCCAACCTATACCCCATCCTCTAAACAAACTTGTAATCCACAGTGCCACAGATGGTAATAATGATCACAATAAAAGTGCCCCATCAGTAACTGTGCCCCCTTTGTGCCCTACACAGTAATACTGTTCCCTTTGTGGCCCCTGTAGATAATGACAGTGTCCCCTGCAGATAGCGCTAACCACACGCCCCCTTGTAGATAGCGCCACACACAGTCCCCTGTAGATAGCGCCACACACACAGCCCTCTCTTGTAGATAATGCCAAACACAGCCCATCCCCCTTGTAGATAGTGTCACACAGCCTGCCCTTTGTAGATAGTGCTACACAGGCCCCCTTGTAGATAGTGCCATACAGCCCCCCTAGTAGATAGTGCCACAGCCCTCCCCCTGTATAGTTCTACACAGCCCCCCTTTGTAGAGAGTGCCACACAGCCCCCCTTGTAAGTAGCGCCACACACAGTTCTCCCCCTTGCAGATAGTGCCACACAGCCCTTCCCTTTGCAGAGAGTGCCACACAGATCCCCCTGTAGATAGTGCCACAAAGCCCCATTTGTAGATAGTGCCACAAAGCCCCCCCTTTGTACATAGTGCTACACAGTCCCCTGTATATAGTCCCACACAGCCCTCCTTGTAGATAGTGCAATACAGCCCCCCCAGTAGATAGTGTCACACAGCTCATCCTTTTATAGTGTCACACAGCCCTCCCCCTGTATAGTGCCACACAGCACCCCCTTGTACATAGTGCCACACAGCCCTCCCCCTGGTAGATAGCACAACAGAGCCCAACATTTTTTTTTAACTTACCTAACCCTGTTTCCACGACGGATGGAGTGTGCCACATCCTCCAGACGGGACCCTTGCGTAGGACAGCGTGATGCAGTGACGTCATCAGGGGCGTAGCTAAAGGCTCATGGGCCCCGATGCAAAAGTTCTTATTGGGCCCCCCCCCGCAAACTCCTCATGGCCGACGGTCCGCAGCTTTCAGCTGCATCGCTGGGTCTCCTAAGTGACCCACCAATGCAGCACTAGCAGCCAGGGGTGTCCCTAAGGCTGGGTTCACACACCCTATTTACGGACGTAATTCGGGCGTTTTAGCATTGAATTACGTCCGAAAATGCGGCTCAAAAGCGTTGGCAAACATCTGCCCATTCATTTGAATGGGTTTTACGATGTTCTGTGCCGACGGTCATTTTTTTACGCGCCGCTGTCAAAAGGCGGCGCGTAAAAAAGACGCCCGCGTCAAAGAAGTGCCTGTCACTTCTTCAGACGTAAATGGAGCCGTTTTCCATTGACTCCATGGGAAAAACAGCTCCAATTACGTCCGTAATGGACGCAGCGAAAAATGCCTGCACATGCCATTACGTCTGAAATTCCGGAGCTGTTTTCTCCTGAAAACAGCCCCGTAATTTCAGCCGTAACGGACGCAGCCGTGTGAACATACCCTCAGGGCTTAAAATGTCAGGGGAAATAGCACCAATACATATGTGTCCGCCCCCAAAAAAAATTGTGTATAGGAGACAGCATAGCATATCTATAGCACTATGACCCTATAAACTATGGATAGGATTAGATACAGAGGCTCAGCAGACAGTATCACACATGATAGGATTAGATACAGTGGCTGAGCCGACAGTATCACACATGATAGGATTAGATACAGTGGCTGAGCAGACAGTGTCACACATGATAGGATTAGATACAGTGGCTGAGCAGACAGTATCACACATGATAGGATTAGATACAGTGGCTGAGCAGACAGTATCACACATGATAGGATTGGATGCAGTGGCCCAGCAGACAGTATCACACATGATAGGATTAGGTACAGTGGCTCAGCAGACAGTATCACACATGATAGGATTAGATATAGGGCCCAGCAGACAGTATCACACATGATACGATTAGATACAGGGCCCAGCAGACAGTATCACACATGATTGGATTAGATACAGTGGCTCAGCAGACAGTATCACACATGATAGGATTAGATACATGGCTCAGCAGACAGTATCACACATGATAGGATTAGATACAGGGCTCAGCAAACAGTATCACACGTGATAGGATTAGATACAGGGCTCAGCTCGCTAACATTGCGGCTCCAGCGCTGGACCCAGGAAAGGTAAGAATAATAATTTTGCTTCTTTATGTGTTACTGATTATTTTTTTGTGTTTGTGTTTTTTTTTTTGTGTTTGTGTTCATCGAAGTAGTCCTGGAATCCGACGTAGTCCAACGGCCGAACCTGTAAGAAAACACACAAAAAACGATTAGTAACACATGTGTTAGGCTTAGATACAGGGCCCATGTGTGATACTGTCTGTGGGACCCTGTATCTAAGCCTACCACAACGTAGGCTTAGATACAGGGTCCAGCAGACAGTAATCTTATACAGTATAAGATTACTGTGTGCTGGGGCCCTGTATCTAAACCTACAGTGTGGTAGGCTTATATACAGGGTCCATCAGACAGGATCACACATGGGCCATGTATCTAAGCCTACCATGTGATTGGCTTAGATACAGGGCCCAGCAGACAGGATCACGCATGGGCCATGAATCTAAGCCTACCATGTGATTGGCTTAGATACAGGGCCCAGCAGACAGGATTACACAATCTGTGATCCTGTCTCATGGGCCCCCTAAGCCTGCTACATCGTAGGCTTAGGGGTTGTGCAGTCCCTAAACATTGATGGCCTATCCTCAGGATAGGCCATCAATAGCTGATGTGTCTCCCGGGACCCGCAAAAGCTGCTTCCCCTTCATTTCACTACTCGCTCACACTGTGAATCGCCGACACCGATTCACAGTGTGACCGGAATGAAGGGGAGCAGCTCTCGTACGAGTGCTGCGGCCCCTTCAAAACAGCTGATTGGCGGGTCCCGGGAGTCGGACCCCGCCAGTCAGGGCTAATCTTACCTTCCTCTTCAGCCGCGGCGGTAGTTCTGTTGTCTCGATGCTGTGCGCGGCGCATAGCGCTGTGACGTCATGCGCTGCGCACAGCGCTTGACGTCAGGACCTCCGCTGCGATCCGGAACCAGGAAGGTAAGTAAAGTCTGTTGCTATAGTAACAGGGGCCCGCGGCCCGAGTTACTATAGTAACTTTTTATTGATGTGGTGCGGGGGGCTGTGGGCCCCCCTGGCTTCGGGGCCCAGTCGCAATTGCGACCGCTGCGACCCCTATAGCTACGCCAGTGGACGTCATCATGCCGGCCTGTGCAGGGTTTCTGTCCCAGCGTTTATAGGCTGCAAGCCTAATGTTGATCAAATTCAATTGGGCAGTCGCTAGCACCGGGGCCCGGATTTTTTTACACAGTGACATGAGTTTGCCTGTTGTACAGAGTATGCCATCAATGTCTGATAAGTGGGGATCCCAGATCTCTGATGTATCAGGCAAGGTGGCTGGTGACCGCTGCATCAAGGCAGAGAATTATTGGCTTTCTCCATTCAAGTCTACTAGAGTTAGGGAAACAGCCCAACAAGCTTGCCCCCTCTTCATTTACTCATTGGCCCTTGCTCTTCTGCTAGGTGGCAGTCCCCCAGGTTTATCTATGGCATGTCCAGTAGATTTGCAAAAAAAAAAATTAAGATGGGGAAAACTCGTTTCAAGACATTGATGTTCTCTGAAAAGTTAGGGGATATCCCCCATGGGCTGCCATTAGTGGGTGACACTGAAATTCTATTACAGATCGAGGACACCATGATAACCCATACTTTCTGAATATAATATATTCAAGAAATCACTAAAAAGAACAAATTATGTACTTGTACATCTAAAAAAAAATTCTTTAAATGTAGGGCAAATGTTCTTATGTGCTCCGTGCATCTATTTCTTCTTCCAATAAAAGTTAATGGGCATAAGGAAATAGTGGCATTTTTAATTGTATTCTACAGCTACAAAGTTTTGTGGCCGTCAAATCATGATAATAAAAATTGTGCATTTCCTAAGAGCGCATTCCTATAAGGCCTCATGAACACGACCATGTCACAGATCTGAGTTGTACAGATCTATAATACGGTACTCATAGCCTGCTATGCGCCTATACTGTCCCTATGTGCACCGTAGATTTCAGAGGATTTGCCATTTTACAATACATGGTTTATTACAGAGGTATAAGCAAAACCTAAAATAAATGCGTGATTGGTTGCTGGTGACTACAGATCTCTTCCTGTTTACTGATCCTAAAATAAAATTCCCGCTATAAAAAAAAAGAACATTTTGATGATTACAAAACCTCTGATTGATATAAATATGTTGCTAATTTTACGGTAATGAGAACATCCCTGTTGCAGGACCTCCATACAGGTCCAAACAATGCACTAATATTTAAAAAAATAAAAAAAAATCTTGGCCGATGTCCTAATGAAAATGAAGCATTGTAGCAATAAATCATAAATATTTCTATATTCTCAAAAGTCAAATCATTCAGCTGTACACCGAGGCAGCCATGTCTCTTTCATTAGCCGTACAATCAACATGCAGGCGTTTTAAAATGCAAATCTGTTGGCTCATTTGTAGATATTAATAAATGAATTAAATGCAGTTGTGCCATAGAATATCCCCCACGGATATCCAATAACAGGGAAGTGTCTACTTACAATACAACTGGTAAAATGATTTGCTGCTGCTTCGCTAAAATATAACAAGATATTACATAAACATCAGAAAATTCTGCTTTAACAATTTCACTCCCAGTGGGTCTAATCTACCAATATATGATTATTTTCTAATTAATAATTAGAAGGCGAAGACAGGCTGAGCAGATTTATAAGAATATGAGAGGGAGATATTTTATTCCAAATTACTGGAAATTGGCAAATTATGGATTTAGAGAAATTACAAAATTATAAAATTACCTGAAATTTCTGGGTTCTCTTCTTTCTCTAAACCCTTTTATACTGCAATGCCCAAATCCCATTGTTTAAGCATTTCTTATATACGAGAAACAATTATATCTATGGCTAGAGAGACAGGAGAGACAGATATAATGTCTCTCCTGCATCACCTTTTAATTGATCACACATAGCTCTGCATTTATTGCTGATGCTACATAGAAATAAAGGTATCACAAAGATTTTAATAACTATTTAAAATACAGGATTAAAAAAACATGGCTGCTTTTTTCCAAAAACAGTGTCACACCTCTCAACAGGTCAATTGTGGTACTGCAATACAAGACACAATTTTTAGAAAAAAGCTGCAATGTTTTTCTAATCCTGGACGACCCATTTAAGGCTCGGGCTACATGGTAACATTATAGTCGGGGTTACACTGCGACATTTAGTTGCACACACAAACTGTACATGTAGACATTATGGATTTTTTTTATTTTATTTGCTGTATGACACATATTTTCTTATTTAGGCCTCATGTAGACAGTTGGACAGAGGCATACTATAGCACCCATAGAAGTCTGTAGGTGCTACTTTATCTCTGTATGCCTCCACTTAATTATTTAGGCCTCATGTAGACAGTTGGACAGAGGCATACTATAGCACCCATAGAAGTCTGTAGGTGCTACTTTATCTCTGTATGCCTCCACTTTCACACGGAGGTATACAAAGCACAAAGGTGTTTTTTTTTCTGTTGAATACATGTGGAATCTGACAGACAAAAATGTGGCATGTTTCATCGGATGCCATATTTCTGTAATATGTTGCCATACATATTTACCCTATGGCGGTACACTGTACCCTCTCTATAGTGCCACCACACACACTCCATGCACACAGCTCTGCCATCTGCACGAGCCCCAACAGTGAAGGAAAAACTGCAATCAGTGATGATTGTTCTTGAAAACGATAGAATGAAAATATGTAAATCCTTTATTTAGTATTTTAGTTACGTCCCATGATACATAATTTCTGACTATTTTTTTTATCTTCTAATATATACTGATTGGTCTTTTTTTGCGCTATTTGAATAAATAAAAAATGTAAGAAATAAAGAATAAATCTTTTTTCTTTGTATAATCAGAGTTCCACAGTATACCGGACCCCTGTCCGTGACTGTCCTGTATTATTGTTCATGTTCCCTTTATTGAAACACATATTTAATATAGATAATATTTTTTTATGGCTCGGGACGTGATTTGTTGATGGCTAAATCAACCAAGCATGGTAAAGGGGCCCCAACTGCCAGCTGGTGCCAGTCCATTAAATTGTACCCTCTGACCTCAAATTATGAGATACGCCATGTAAATGGAACTATGTCACAGTGATGTAAACTCCCATTATGTTTATGTGCTCTATTTATGAAATAAACACTGAGCAAGGATGCTGAAAGATATTATTTTTTTATGTTTCCAGTTTCTACGTGGACATACACACGACATGAATGACATAAATGGATATACAATGTCTTAAAATATCTTCTGTTTGAAGAGTAGAAATATCTTGTGACCAGCAGTTCACTCTGAAACTATAACATAATTTATTAAAAAATGTCCTAATAATTTTAGAACACACCGGTGATCATATGGGTAGAGTGGCAGTGGCTGTATGATCCCCTTGATGTAATAGTATGTCAAGGTGCACCAATAATCTCTGAATTTGACATACTATTAGGGCAGATTCAGACGAACGTTGCGTTTTTGCGCGCGCAAACAATGCAGCGTTTTGTGCGTGCAAAAACCACTTGACAGCTGCGTGTGTCATCCGTGTATGATGCGCGGCTGCGTGATTTTCGCACAGCCGCCATCATAGAGATGAGGCTAGTCGACGCCCGTCCTGTACAAGGTGCTGAAAGAGCTAACTGATCGGCAGTAACTCTTTCAGCACCCTCGACAGTGAATGCCGAACACAATATCGAGAAACCTGTTAAAAAAAAAGAAAACGTTCGTACTTACCGAGACCTTCCCTCCCGGCCGTTGCCTTGGTGACGCGTCCTTGGTGACGCGCCTCTCTTGACATCGGGCCCCACCTCCCTGGATGACGGGGCAGTCCATGTGACCGCTGCAGCCTGTGCTTGGCCTGTGATTGGCTGGAGCTGTCACTTGGACTGAATTGTCATCCCGGGAGGTCAGACTGGAGGAAGAAGCTGGGAGTTATCGGTAAGTCAGAACTTCGTTTTTTTTTTACAGGTTCATGTATATTGGGATCGGAAGTCACTGTCCAGGGTGCTGAACCAGTTTAACTCTTTCAGCACCCTGGACAGTGACTATCTCCTGACGTCGCGTACCGGAATTTTTTTTGCCGGGTTCGGCCAAAACGAGTTCGGCCGAACCCGGTGAAGTTCGGTTCGGTTGTCCGGCTTCGCTCATCTCAAAGACACTCCGTTTGGATGTTTGGAAACAGAAAAGCACGTGGTGCTTTTCTGTTTACATTCATCCTTTTGACAGCTGGTGCGCTGTTTCAGTCGGTTCGCACGGAAGTGCTTCCATGCGACCTGCGTGGTTTTCACGCACCCATTGACTTCAATGGGTGCGTGATGCGCGAAATACGCGGAGATATTGAGCATGTCGCGCTTTTTGCGCAGCTGACAAACGCTGCGCAAAAAGCACGGACTGTCTGTAATGCCCCATAGACTTGTATTGGTCTGTGCGTGGCGCGTGAAAACCACGCGGCCCGCACGGACCCAATACACGTTCGTGTGAATCCCCCCTTATGTAAATGTGTGGATAGGGGTTAAAGAAATTTTCCCTTGGCATATACAGATAGGACAGGCCATAAATGCCCCATCCCCCCCCCCCCGTTCCCAATAGAGAGGAAGCCAAGCATGTTCAATCTCTCTCCATTAAAATCTATGAGAGCTACCGAAACAGCCAAGTGCCCTCATTATAGTCATAAAAGTTTTTTCATACCTTTTTTGTCAGAAATTGCCTATGCTCACAGTAAAAAGAAAGTGTTTTAGTTTTTTAAGGCTGTAGCTGGACTAGTAGGGGGCACAAGTTTATTTTATTGTGGAGTGCGGTTGACTCAATGACGCTGTGATGTGCTGGTCACACCAGCATAAACGTTAATGGGAATCGCAAAAATTTGCAACGATGAAGAAAAAAATCACAACTTGACTAAGACAATATATGGAGCAATCTAGCTCAAGTCTCATATAACTGCCAACCTAAAAAAAAAGAAAAAAAAAAAAAAGGCTTTTTTAATATTTCTTCTGTAAGGTCTTCTTTAAGAAAACATTACACAACTCTATTCAACCGGTGACGTTACTTATTGATATAGGTGTGGGGGGTTTTGTGACAATTAAAAAAACAAGTTTGTAAAAAACAACAAAAAATATGAATTGTATTGTTTATATGTGAGAGAAATAGAAAGTAAGAATTGTTAAAAATTAAAGCATTTGAAAAAAAAAAATAATTTGTGTGAGAGGGAGAGGAAAAGAGAGAGAACAGTTACATAAAGAATACTTTTTTTTTTTTTAACCTCCCGCATGTCCTAAAGCTCTGTTCACACTTGTGTCACAGTTTCTGTCTTTTACAGGATTCATGACAATATGAAGGACTCATTTTTATTCGTCATAATCCGTTTTTTTCCTTCCATTGACTCGGATGAATTGATAATGGGTCTGTCAAGTTTCCGTCAAGTATCTGTTTTTTAGGATACAATACCACAACATGCTACTCTACTGTAACTGATCAACTGAAACCTGATAGAAAACAAGTAATGCAAGTGTTTACTGAGTCTAATTTTTGGAGAGAGCACCAATAAAAAAAGCCGGAAGAGTAAATTCAGACGCACATGAATTGAATACAGTAAAATTGACTGTGAAAATCTGCAATAATTCCTCAGCATAATGGGCATGAAAAAAAAAATCTGCACTATATGCATATTGTACTGTATATTGAGGCGGATTCTCCGCAGGATATGTCATAAATGTCAGGTAGATGCGGGTCCCACTTCTGGGACCCACGCTCCTATCTCCAGAACGTGCCCCCTAAACCCCGTTCAGCCGCTCTGTGTTGTGGCTGAATGAGGTGAATTCCGGCCATGAAATAGGTTATTTGGTCGTGAGTTAGGTAAACAGCGTAGTTCGCTGAGCTACGCTGTTTCCATAAGTCCCATAGAACAGAATGGTAGCTACGGAAACAGCGTAGCTCGCATGCTACCCTGCTTCTGTAACTGCCATTCACTACTGTGGAAGTTACAGAAACAGCATAGCTCAGAGAGCTATGCTGTTTACGTAACTGCCGACCATATAACCAGGAAGTGGCCGGGAGTCCGCAATATCAGACAGAGCTAGAACTGGGATTAAGGGGTCCCGTTCTAGAGATATCACCTCTAGGACCCGCACCCATCTGACATCTATGACATATCCTGTGGATATGTCATAAATGTATCTCATGGGAAAACCCTTTTAAAATCTGGAACAAATCCGCTAATTTTGGCCTAAGGGTCCACGCACACACCCTGTATGGGACACAGATTCTATTGGTACATAGAGACTCAGTGACACAAAACCTCCATAATACCGTATACAATGCTACATGCCGCAATGTTTGTCCCTAAACTTGGAGGTATAAGGCCAGGATCACAAACACAATTTTGATGCAGTTTTTGGCTAATTTTTTTGAGCCAAACTCAGAGGTGGACACAAAATAAAGGAAATGCAGCAGTCTTTTATTATATTTGTCATTCCTTTTTGATTGGCTTCTGGCTTTGGCTAAAAAAAAAAACAAAAAAAAAAGCTAAATTGTGTGTGTGATCCTGGTCTAAGGGGTACAGCATGGGCCTATAGGCGTCTATAGGCGTCATATTAGAGGTCCGAATGACAGGGAGAAGTAATACAGAGGTGTCCACGAGCCCTAAACCGAATGATTGAAACTGGTTGATAATTTTAAATAATAATACTCCACAAATAAATAGCCATATAGTAGATGAATAAGAGGTTATCTTCTCGCCTCAGACTTCGCTCCTATAACAGGACCAGGAGAATTAACTCTTCAGTTTACGAATTAATAAATGAGCAGGTTAACACAGCCCGTGGAACACAATTTAATCAGCCTGTTCCACGGAGCCGTTTCCCTCAGGCGTCATATGGGATTACTCCCTTGCTGAATGAATTTAAAAATGTAAATGGCAGCGCAGTGATACCGGTATGAATCACTAATATAGATGTGATGTCCATAGATGACACCTGCTACAGACCCTCTTCCAAGATGGACCAAAATGAAACACAATTTATTTTTATTCTTTATTTTTAAATAAAAACAAAAATAAATTAAAATAAAAAGTTTTATTATGTAGAATCTGCTGTGCACTTTATGCCTAAGTGAAATAGTTAAGTATTACGGTTTGCCATATTAATGAGTCTCCTCCTTGGCAGAATGAGTGACATAATTAGTGATGAGTCTATTCATTCATACTTATTAACTGGCTCCATTTATACTATTCAGCGCTAACTTCTGATTAAGCAGCAATTAATTACCCATACTAATTCAATACTTAACAACACTAATATAATTTCATGCAAAATGAAAAGTAATGTCTGCATAACTTATTCAGCAGATTGCTCTTGGATACTCAGCTAATAGCGGTTAATAATAGTATGCACAGAAATGGATAGATGATAGATAGATAGATAGATAGATAGATAGATAGATAGATAGATAGATAGATAGATAGATAGATAGATAGATAGATAGATAGATAGATGGATGGATGGATGGATGGATGGATGGATGGATGGATGGATGGATGGATGGATGGATGGATAGATAGATAGATAGATAGATAGATAGATAGATAGATAGATAGATAGATAGATAGATAGATAGATAGATAGATAGATAGATATGGAATAGAATAGATAGATAGATAGATAGATAGATAGATAGATAGATAGATAGATAGATAGATAGATAGATAGATAGATAGATAGATAGATAGATAGATAGATAGATAGATAGATAGATAGATAGATAGATAGATGAAGTGTATGAGCAGGGGAGGGGCAAGAGAGGCATGATACTATAGAGAATAAATAAAGTAGAGAACCTGTGGGCAAAAAAAAACCCTGGACCCATAGATAGATAGACTAATAATAAACATTATATTCCACTGTCAAACTTTTGCTTATTTTTTTTTTAAAGAAAACTTTATCGCAACTAGGAAAAAATTGCTGCAACCTTTTTTGTCCAATGACTTCAATTTGGTTAAATCTCATAGACTGGTTTATTGAAAATCCAGATGCCTCTACAATTGCAGCAAAAACTCTCATGTATAAGGCTCCATGCACACGGTCGGCTGTAATCATGGGCTGCGATTGCGGGCACGGCCAGCCACCGACGGCCGCGGACAGCCGCCTGCATTTTCAGCCGGTGCTCCCATATTTTGTATGGGAGCTTGTAAAAAGCAAAAGATAGGACATGTCCTATCTTATGCGGTAATATTCTATGATCCGGACACCTTCCCGTAAATAAACGAGAAGGTGTCCGTGGGCAATAGAAGCGAATGGGTCCATAATTGCGGACCGTAATTGCAGACGATTTTTACGATCATGTGCATGGGGCCTAAGTTTGTGTTTTTGCTTCTGTGTGAATCCAGGGCATGTCAATTTACCTGCAGCGCCACCACAGGGGAAATAAAGCATTCCAGCATACGATGTGGTGTGCCTAGGCACACTGGAAAGAAAAGCTTTATTTGAGGTGACGGTGGAAGTTTTGGAGGCTTTAAAGGAAATATATGGCCATACATGTCGGTACTCACCTGTTGAAGGCCCTCTATTCCACCTGCCTGGCTGGCTGCCTCCCCGCATGGTTCCCTGAAGCTTGCTGGATGTTTGGAGGTAAAACCTGTATAAAGGAATAAAAATTGGGCTTGCCGAATATAAAAAATCCGGAAGGCTATATATTGACCTATGGGTCTATGAATAGACTGCTTACTACTATAGATCCTTACAAAAATCAAGGATCTATTTATTGAAATGGAGGGGAAAAAAAACCTGCTGCAAAATCTGGTTCCCCAATATACGAGGGTCATCCTCTTGTGATGAGTACCATACTAGATAACAAGATTCTTTTCAAAAAATTATTTCCAACCACATGAAATGGGAACTCTGGCCATTCCAAGGATAAAAAAATATATATTGTCAAAAACCGCAAGTGTGAATACAACCCAGCGGTTTTACTGAAATTCTTTTGAAATAATATATATACATTGTGAATGTTATTTATCCTAGGGAACTTGATCTATGTACAGAAGTTCCAATTGTATGGTTTTCCTGGCCAGGAGATTTTCTTTTAAAATTTGTGTATATGTATATTTATACTTCCGATTATATCTGGAGTTCAAAATAAAATACTTTTGATAATTTTCTATTAACCCAAGAGTGCCTAGTCATATTTCTGGAATATTTTTATTTTCTTTTTTCTTTTTGTTTTTCATAATTTCCTATCAGAAATGGCACCGTGCTATATTATCATTGCATTTTTGGGTTTTCATATTGGGTATGGTTTAGTTATAACCACATCTTTTTCTATAGAAATAAAGCATTACACAGTTCCCATTGAAATCAATGTGCTAGACATGCTGGGTCTTCCTGAGCGACAGAGGCATTGTGTAGCTGTTTTGCCTAACAGATGAGGTTTGGGATCCTTCTCTATAAACTCACAATCCAATATATAAACAAGACAACCGCTTTGACATAAACATGCTTAAAGTTGCAGGAAAAAAAACACACAGTTGATGTAAAGTTTTTCTAGTTTCTGAAAATGCTGAATGACTATTAACATGGCATAGGGGTCGCCACATAGCTTTACCGGACTTCTGAATAACAATTCTATTTATTTATGCAATAAGGTCAGTATGTCCTGGAAATGTACAGTAGTGTTAAAAAAAAAAATAGCAGTCCAACATCATTAATCTGATAAATCAATGTTTTTGGTAGAAGTAATATTTCTACATAGCAAATAATTTACCTGTAAATGTAGTAGAAAAAAACCAGAGCCAACAATTAGGACGTGCGTGCAGCTCATTCTGAGGAATTGAATCATTAATTGAAAGGGGCTTGTACAAAATAATAGCAGTGAGGATTTAAATTGGTGAAGTCATTCATTCTGTGGAATAACCGGTGTCAATTTTGGCCTCTATTTAAGGTCGGAGGGTGACAAATGTTACACGTTTGTTATAGTGCATTTCCTTCTGAAAACCTGGGGGAAATGGGTCGTTCCAGACATTGTTCTGATGAAAAATGTATTTTGATTAAAAAGTTGATTGGAGGGGGAAAAACATATAGAGAAGTGCAGCAAATTATAGGCTGTTCAGCTAAAATTATCTCAAATGCCTGGAAGCAGCAACCAAAACCTGAAATACGAAAGGAAGCGGGGAATTACTGTGCGAATGGATCGAAGAGTAGCCAAAATGGAAAACGCTCAGCCAATGATCACCTCCAGAAAGATCAAAGAAGATCTGAAGTTACCGGCGGGTACTGCTACAATCAGAAGACGATTAAGTGAAGCCAAGTTACCAGCAAGACTCCCGGCAAAGTCCCGTTGTTGAAAAAAAGACGTGTCCTGAATAGGTTAAATTACCAAAGAACACATTGACTGGCCCAAAGTGAAATGGCGCAACATTTTGTGGACTAATGAAGGCAAGATTGTTCTTTTTGGGTCTAAGGGCCACAGACAGTACGTCCGACCACCCCTGATAACTGAATTCAAGCCACAGTACACTGTGAAGACCGTAAAGCATGGTGTTGCAAAAATCATGATATGGGGGTTTCTCATACCCTGGTGTTGGGCCTAATTATCGCATACAAGGGATTATGGATCAGTTTGAATATATCAAAATACTTGAGGAGATCATGTTGCCCTATGACGAAGAAAAAATGCCCATGGAATGGGTGTTCCAACACGACAATGACCCAAAACACACCAGTAAGCTAACATCTTGGTTACTGACCAACAGGGTTGAGGTAATGGAGTGGCCAACCCAATCCCCTGACCTCAATCCCATAGAGAACTTGTGGGGGGGGTGGATGGGACATCAAACATGCGATTTATGAGGCAAAACCCGAAAATGCAGAAGAACTGAGGAATGTCGTCCAATCTTCCTGGGACTGGATACCCAATCAGAGGTGCCAGAAGTTGGTCGACTCCGCAACACAGATGTCAAGCAGTTCTCAGAGACAATGGTGATGCCACTAAGTATTAGTTCATTAAAGTGAATCTGAAACATTTTTTCAGTTGATACATAAAAATTTTGAGTTTTTAAAAGTAAAATGTCGGCACTGCTATTTTTTTTTTTTTGAGCAGCCTAATATTCCCTCTTCTTTACTTTCTGTAAAGGATTAACACAAACTGGATAAATGTTATTGTTTTGATTTTGGAATTGAATGTGTATTCTTTCCAGTGCATTTGCATTTAGGCAAATAAAAGTTGTTATAATGATTTTGAGCTTTATTTGCTTTTTGAAACTCACTGCTATTGTTTTGAACACTACTGTATATATCTCTATTGCAATCTCCCCCACTGTTTATTATGGATGGAACAGGAAAATGGTACAAAACAGAAAAGTTATATTACAAAGTGACCTATCTTTTTTTATGACCAAACAGCTTTATATATTATAGAAAAGTGTAAAACCCCCTTATATTTCTATTCATACAGAGATTAACAATATTCTAATAACATAAAAGAAATGAATGTGAGTGAAATTCCTTCACCGGGTGCTGCTAATTATAATGTTAAACCTTGAATATAACACATTTTACACAAGAGTTGTACTTTTAACTCAAATTTTGATTGATCATACAGTGACCTCCTACTTTATACCTCAAGATTTAAAGATCACATAAGAAAAGTGCAAGGACCCATCTCTCCACCACCTACAGGTCTCTGTCAGTTAAAAAGATGACAGTGGACATATATGTACTTTGCAAAAAGATTTCGGGTTGTGGGTCGAGTAACCCAGTCAATTAATAAATTGTCCTTTACTCTAAGCAATCCCAGACCCTCTTCTTGATTAGTTCAACAGTTCTTCAAGGTGTCCAGTCACGACAATCAGGTCTACTTAAGACATTAACTACCCCATAATTGTCAGGAGGGGATGATGGGGTGTCAGTGTTATTTTGTGTCATAGGTTGAGTTTTCAGTAACACGGTAGATGCTATTGGGACATAGAGAATATCTCCTTTAATGTTAAACTGTTTATCTCCAATTATCAACCATTTAGCAAAATGTGAGCTTCATAGACCTTTCTACTTTAAATAACCTACACAAAAATCTCAGGAAGCATATGCAAATTTTCAGCAATTAACGTTGATTTGCCCATAGGAGTATTTTCCAAAGTAAAGACATTATCTGTGATTTTCGCGTAATGATCCGTCTTTTGCATTAACTACAGAAAAAGGAGTCTGCTACGATCTAATTTCTGAGACAGTCGGAAACTTTCCTCCAAACAAAATGCAAAACTCAGGACAGGGAAAAAGTGGGGGAAATGTTCCCTAGTTATGTAATACTAATAGAATCTATGTATTCCAAAACAACATTTTTAGGTAGTACCCAAATTTGAGCCTCCCCTACAATGAGGATCTGGCACCTAGCTGCTATTTCAAATACAGAGCCTGGTCTTATCTGTGTCTTCATACCAGGTGAAGATGTTGTGTAAGGCCTCATGCATACGACTGTCATGGGGACCATAGATATTAGGGACTGTCACGGGGACCATAGATATTAGGGACTGTCACGGGGCCAACAGAGGATGGTGCGGACCCATTGTGATGCAGAGTCTAAGGGATTGCTAGGTGTTCATCCCTTAACCTAGACTAGATCCTAGTTTCGAACAAGTAATCCAGCTTAATACATTTATTTTTGTTTTTAAGAGTCTAAAGTCTCAAAACCTTCAGTACAGTATGTCGACTCTTATGTTCTCATGACACTTCTGGACACTTCATGTTTTTCGTGGTTTTTTCGTAGTATTTTTGTAAAAAAAAAGTAAACTAATATTGTGGTTAGATGTGAGCATATGGGAAACTCTTATGCTCTATTCACATACAAAGGCAGTTCTGTAGAATGCACCATTTCGCTTTTTTCGTTTTTTTGCAACCCTGGCGTGCTGGGATTTTTTAGCTTTTTTTTTCCCCATAAACTTCTATGGGGAGGAAGGCAAAGCAGCAAAAAAATGTTTTCTTTTTAGGTGGTACTGCATATGCAGTTTATTTTTATGAAATTATTTGGCATGACTTTCAGCTAAACTACTATCGCCCTAGATGAATCATGTATGAATGATCCCTAGTTACTATATCTATATATTATCTCATTGTCGATATCGAGTTATGTCAAACATTCTCCTACCCCGATGTTTAGGAAGACTTTTCAGTCTACCAGTGCTCATGCTTAATACAGTTTCCTTCACATCTGGTCGCCAAAGAGTCACTCCGTCATCTTGCAGTCTGCTAATGAGATCCCTCATTTAATTAATACCATAAGAATTTTAATTCTGACTGAATCAATTTAATGTGATGTGATTTTGTCAGCTCTATTCCCCAAGTAAAAAGTGAGCCTGATGCTTATTACATACATCATTTCATGGGCTCTGCATTCCCTGCTGACTTAAACAAATTCTAATTAAGACTAATTAAAGCATCATTTATGAAAGCGCTTGTGATAGCTATGCAAACATTCTGGGTGGGTGTGCTATGCATAGTAATTACCCTAGTTAATATTAAGGCTAGGTCCTTAGCAATTAGATCTTCCAAAAGGAGGGTTATTCTGAATTTAGCCTTTTTCAATGCCAATAATTAATACAAAAAGGATGTTTTAAATACATGTAGTGGTCTGATTAATGAAATGCATTTGAAAAATTAAAAATGTTGTTTGAATATGTAAAAAATAAAAAATGAACAAATTGAAAAATAGTTTTCTCGCCTCAGTTTTTAAATATTCCAATTTGGAAGCATTTATTTAATTGAACAAAAAAAATAATATATATATATAATATGTCATTAAAAGATAATATTCACTTTATTTTATATTGGGATTCTATAGGAAGTTACACAAAAATAAGTTGCATAAAAATGGAACAGAAAAAGTTGCAATTTAAAATGTAAATGTTATCATTTCAAATTAAATTGAAAAATTATTTGCTAATTTTGCCTCAAAATGGCAAGCAATCCTACTTTGGCATCCAATTAAATGTTCTGTATAAGGCGATGTGTTCCCATAATGATCATTCATTTGCAAAGCATCCAATCATATAAGCTATTGTAATCCTACTAAGGGCTGATTCAGACGAACGTTGCGTTTTTGCGCGCGCAAAAAACGCGGCGTTTTGCGCGCACAAAAACCACTTGACAGCTGCGTGTGTCATCCGTGTATGATGCGCGGCTGCGTGATTTTCGCGCAGCCGCCATCATAGAGATGAGTCTGGTCGACGTCAGTCACTGTCCAGGGTGCTGAAAGAGTTAACTGATCAGCAGTAACTCTTTCAGCACCCTCGACAGTGAATGCCGATCAAAATATCGAGAAACCTGTTAAAAAAAAAGAAAAAGTTCATACTTACCGAGAACTTCCCTCCCGGCCGTTGCCTTGGTGACGCGTCCTTGGTGACGCGCCTCTCTTGACATCGGGCCCCACCTCCTTGGATGACGCGGCAGTCCATGTGACCGCTGCAGCCTGTGCTTGGCCTGTGATTGGCTGGAGCTGTCACTTGGACTGAATCGTCATCCCGGGATGTCAGACTGGAGGAAGAAGCTGGGAGTTATCGGTAAGTCAGAACTTCTTTTGTTTTTTACACGTTCATGTATATTGGGATCGGAAGTCACTGTCCAGGGTGCTGAAACAGTTTAACTCTTTCAGCACCCTGGACAGTGACTATGTCCTGACGTCGAGTACCGGAATTTTTTTTGCCGAGCTCGGCCAAAACGAGTTCGGCCGAACCCGGTGAAGTTCGGTTCGGTTGTCCGGGTTCGCTCATCTCAAAGACACTCCGTTTGGATGTTTGGAAACAGAAAAACACGTGCTGCTTTTCTGTTTACATTCATCCTTTTGACAGCTGGTGCGCGAAACAGTCGGTTCACACGGAAGTGCTTCCGTGCGACCTGCGTGGTTTTTCACGCACCCATTGACTTCAATGCGCGAAATACGCGGAGATATTGAGCATGTCGCGCTTTTTGCGCAGCGGACAAATGCTGCGCAAAAAGCACGGACTGTCTGTACTGCCCCATAGACTTGTATTGGTCTGTGCGTGGCGCGTGAAAACCACCCGGCCCGCACGGACCCAATACACGTTCGTGTGAATCCCCCCTTATGGGCCTGAGTTCTTGCTTTTTTTCCTTTATTCGGCCACACGGCTTCCTAAAGTCTGATGCACCAGGGTGTTATTGTGGTACTTTTAGATTAGTTTGAGGCAGATGTTTTGCTGGTGTACTTATACACACAGCAAAGCTACGTATGTGCATTGAGAATATATAGTGTCACACAGAGTCCTATGGTTTTGTTTTCTGAACACTCCATGAGACATCAGACTCTTCCCTTGGAGCCCTGTAATGCAACATGGAAAGGAGCTTGAAAATTGATATGGCGATCCAATGTTGGTCCATAGAGCTATATGGGTACCATATCATGTATTCATAATACAGCTGTGTGCTTAATATCTAATGCAAAGCAGTTCCGAAAATTATTAGGCCTCATTGAGACGGCTGGTATGTGCCTCATTTTAGCGTCCCTATTATGGCCTAAAGTTTCAGGCCTCCCTAAGGGCTTGTCCACACACAATGGGAAAATAGCAGACATTCCGCTGTGGCAAAAACGTACCATTTCCTGCGTTTTTCACAATGCAAGGAGATGGTGACATCTCCTCTGAAAAACGCAGCAATTCTGTCCACTTTACGAAAACGACGCACCGCAGGTCAATTTTTACACTGAATTTTTACGCAGCGTGTGGATGAGATTTGTTAAATCTCATCCACTATGCTGCTACTGTATTCTGCTGCGTTTTTTCCATCCACAATTCCGGACTAAAATAATACAACATTTCGCAGTGTGTGGACGAGCCCTAAGACTTCAATAATGCTATTTGTTTGGGCCAGTAGACCCCAGTCGGGCCGGACTTTCAGCTGTAATATGGATGTTAAAAAAAAAAAATGTGGCTGTTTGAATGTGGGCTTATTTCCTAGAACTGTTTCCTTGGATTAAAACAGAAAAATGCTTTAAAATTTTTTTATCATACATTTACATTTCCTCAGTCTACATAGCAGGATAAAGTTTTTGGGTTTTTTCCCAGGAAAAGTAGCAGATTTTTAATGCCATTTTGTGGTACATAAAATTTTTGTTATATTATTTGTATAGTAAGAAAAATCATAAAAATGTGTGAAAAACATTTTTGCCCATTTTTTAAACTTTTAGGGCGGGTTCACACATGGCGGAATTTCACTTAAATTCCGCTGCGGACACTCCGCAGCGTTATTCCGCAGCGGAGCCGTTTCTCCATTGACTTTCACTTTAATTTAGCAGTGTTCGTTTACACGATGCGTACAATTCCGCTGCGGAGCAGAGGCTGCGGAGCGGAATTTGGTGTCCGCAGCATGCTCTGTCTGTTGCGGAGCAGTGGCGGACTCATGGCGGAATTTCTCCATTGACTTCAATGGAGATTCAAAGTTCCGCAATGAAGTCCGCAGCTGTCATGCACATGTCATGTGTGCTGCGGATGCGTCTTGCTTTTTTAACTTGACATTTCTTCATTCTGGCTGGACCTATGTATTTCTAGGTCTACAGCCAGACTGAGGAAGTCAATGGGGCTCCCGTAATGACGGGAGCGTTGCTAGGAGACGTCAGTAAATAGTCACTGTCCAGGGTGCTGAAAGAGTTAAGCGATCGGCAGTAACTGTTTCTGCACCCGGGACAGTGACTACCGATCCCAATATACATGTATCTGTAAAAAAAAATGAAGTTCGTACTTACCGAGAACTCCCTGTTTCTGTCTCCAGTCCGGCCTCCCAGGATGACGTTTCAGTGTAAGTGACGGCTGCAGCCAATCACAGGCCAAGCACAGGCTGCAGCGGTCACATGGACTGGCGCGTCATCCAGGGAGGTCGGGCTGGATGCCGAAGGAGGGACGCGTCATAAAGACAACGGGCGGTAAGTATGAATTTCTTTTACTATCACTAGGGAAAGTGCTGTCCCTTCTCTCTATCCTGCACTGATAGGGAGAAGGGAAGCACTTTTCCCGCAGTCCGCAGCAGCTAGTCCGCATCAATTTTCTGCACATTTTGTGCAGATCCGCAGCCGTAATCCGCAACCCGGATTAGGTGCGGCATTGATGCGGACAGTTGCGGAGGAATTCCGCCATGTGTGGTCATGCCCTTACACCGTTCAACCAATACCTTAATTAAGTTAGCAAATTTATTGTACCGCTGTTAAAGTTAAATGAATACCAAATATGTGTATATTATTAGTTTTTTTATATGTAATAAACTTTCATTCTAAAAAAAAATTGCGTTTTTTACTTTTGAATTTAAAAAATAAGATTTTTTTATTTTAAACATTTATGGCATAGGCTACTAACCCATAATATTACCCTAAATAAACTACATGTCTAGACTAATGTTACGGCATGATAATCTATGCCTTAACAGCAAACATTGTCAATAGAAAGCACTGCGACTGTGTAACATCATGAAGGAAACTACAGTGACATCGTCAAAGTGGAGACTCCTGTGATGTCACAGGTAAAATACATGAGACCAGAACTTTCTCTTATTTCTATTGCTAGATGGGAAGTTTGATTGTATATTACAGCTTCACTTCCTGTTAACTCTCAGGGTATGTTCACACACACTAATTACGGACGTAATTCGGGCGTTTTTGCCCCGAATTACGTCCGAAAAATGCGGCTTGAAAGCGTTGACAAACACCTGCCCATTGAAAGCAATGGGCTGACGTTTGTCTGTTCACACGAGGCGTATATTTACGCGCCGCTGTCAAATGACGGCGCGTAAATAGACGCCCGCGTCAAAGAAGTGACTTGTCACTTCTTAGGGCGTAATTGGAGCCGTTATTCATTGACTCCAATGAAAAGCAGCGCCAATTACGTCCGTAATGGACGCGTCGTTCAAGCGCCTGCACATGCCGTTTGGGTATGTTCACACGACAGCGTTCGTAACGGCTGAAATTACGGGGATGTTTTCAGGAGAAAACATCCACGTAATTTCAGCCGTAACGGCATGTGCAGGCGCTTGAACGCCGCGTCCATTACGGACGTAATTGGCGCTGCTTTTCATTGGAGTCAATGAATAACGGCTCCAATTACGCCCCAAGAAGTGACAGGTTACTTCTTTGACGCGGGCGTCTATTTACGTGCCGTCATTTGACAGCAGCGCGTAAATATACGCCTCGTGTGAACAGACAAACGTCAGCCCATTGCTTTCAATGGGCAAATGTTTGTCAACGCTTTCAAGCCGCATTTTTCGGACGTAATTCGGGGCAAAAACGCCCAAATTACGTCCGTAATTAGTGTGTGTGACCATACCCTTACGGCTGAAATTACGGGGATGTTTTCTCCTGAAAACATCCCCGTAATCTCAGCCGTTACGGACGCTGTCGTGTGAACATACCCTTATGGGCACGAACTCTGCAATATCAATGTAGTCCAAATACTCGATTACATAGTAGATTTGGGTGTACATTTATGTCCTGATGGATTAATAAGTTAGCATGTAGTATTTGTTGAGGTGTTCTCATCTACATCACCATGTCTTAACAGACATCTAAAGAAATCTATGCAGATGTGTATGATGACCTTCGGAAATTGCATTTTTTTTTCTTCTCATTTAGACTGCAGGGAACATGGGCAAAGGTAATATGGTAAAGAAATGTGGTACTTTTTCTGCAATTGTAGTGGCATTAACTATTTAAAGAGACAGTTTCTTCGAACTATTTCTATAGAAAACTTTATCAGCCTTGATTGAAAATATATTATTGAGAAAAGAAGTCCTCAAGCTTCTTTCTGTATTTTCAGCAATTTTCTCCTTACATATATAATTGTGAAACTGAATTTGTTCTCATTATTCTCGTAAGAATCCAAAAATTGTATGTATTTCATTCAGGTTTACTTCAACTAATAGTTATTATTGCATAGCCCAAAAAATCAAAGCAATTAGATATCACAAAAAAATAAAGCAGCTGAATGATGTGGAAATGAAGAGTACTAGTTAAATTACTTCGAATTACATAGCTTGCCAGTAGGTCCGATTTTGGAGAGTGAAATGGTACATGGACCCCGCTGAGTTTAATGACATGAAAATTCTCCAAACATTCATGCTCTTAGTGTTCTTTTGAGCCGTACAGTAGTCAATGTAGGTAAAAGTTACATTCTTTCAGAAATAATATAGCAATAGTTCATATGATATCTTAGAAGTGGAGCCCTGACTGGGCTACAAGAGCCAAATCACAGGTCACATACATTTATCCACAGAAAACTTGGCTCAGGGATTGGAGTAAATTACAGCTGTTCCCCGGTTTTGTGATAACACATAATATAAAAGTCTAAGATGTGCTGCCACATCACTGTCAATCGTTTTCAAATATCTTAAAGGAACAGTGTCACCAAAATTTTTTTTTTAATATCAGTTTTATGTTAGGGTTTTATTAAAAACGTTTGTATTAATTTGTGTGTTTGTGTGTTACTTTTTTCTATTTTTACACTTTTTCTTCCCTATGGGGGCTGCCATTTTTTTTTCCATTTCTGTATGTGTCGATTAACGACACATACAGACATGGAATACGGCAGCTACAGTCCCATAGGGAATGCGAACGGGGCCCGTTCCATCCACTATGCTGTACGCCGTCTGTGTGGGAACGGCGCATGCGCCGCTCCCACACAGTCCAATTTGAAATGCGCGCCGTCCGGCGCCATTTTCCTGTGGACCGGAAGTCGCAGCCGGACAGTAAGATTACTACTTCCGGTCGCGGCTTCCGGACTTGTGCACATGGAGCAGCGGCAGCAGACGGAGCGGACGGACCGGAGGGAGCGGCGGCGACTGGAGCAGGTAAGGGATTTCTATGTATGTTCGTGTTTCAGTGTGTGTTTACTATTGTATGTAAACCTTCTACACTGTGTGTTAGCTCAAAAAATGGCGACACACAGTGTAGGAGGTTAGACCGTTCAATCCCCTCGTTTCTCCCGGCACTAGCCAGGATAAAGGAGGGGGGGATGCTGAGAGCTCACTAGAGCGAGGGATTTTTTCCCAATTTTGCAGCATAAAGCAATGTGGTTGCTTTACCACATGCAATGCTGCAATTTTGGGAATTGCTCCATCTAGTGACCAGCAATGGGAAATATTATAAATTAGAATCCAATTGAATCCAATTTCTAATATTTCCTGACTCGTGAAAAAAAAATAAAAAATTAGAACAATGTTTAATCACCTACACACTAATTGTTTAACTAAAAAAAACAAAACATGTTTTGCTGGCAACACATTCCCTTTAAGACTATGGTAGGTATCACAGCATTCCATATAATATCTACAAAAGCAAATACAGACAAAAAAAGCATTGATGTTCTCAAAATGTAACATATTCATTTTTATATATTTATTATTAGTAGTAAAAAACTGAAATGTTATCGCTGTTGGCAGCACATCTCCCTGTGTAAACCGGGAGACGCGCTGCCGACATGATAATGATGTATGGGGACGAGCGATCGGAGTAACGATCGCTCGTCCCCATATATATCTCGTGACAAAAGCAAACGAGCGCCAATCAATGAGCTGTCTCGTTGATCGGCGCTCATTGCACCAGACAAAATTGGTCGGTGTAATAGGGTCTTACGGCTCTGTTCACTTTGAACTTCTGCTAGAGGTATAAGTCAGGAGTATTTCCTGAAGTATACCTCCAACAAACGTCTTCGATGTATGCCACTGCGTAACATCTCTTAACGGATATGTGGATTCTCTAAGTTACAATAGGTTTGGCGCTAGTTACTCTCTGGTGCGGAGTCTAAGGAATCTCCGTATTCTTTACCCTTAACACCCGTATAAAGGTATGTACTCTCCCAGTCAGATTCCCAGGTCATGGTCCCCAGAATAGTAAAAGTTTGTTATTGGAAGAGCAGACAGTATGCGACAAGTAAGAGGGTGAGATGGGAACATAGTCAGGAAGGGCCAGAGCCAGGGGTATCACAATAGGAACAGCGGAAACAATCCCAAGGTCATGGCAGGAGCAATGTCCAGGAACATAGCCAAGATCAAGGTCAGGAACAATCAAGAGTCAGGATCAGTAGCACAAGGAATGAGAGCCAGAAAAAGTAAGAAACCACAATCAGCAGGCAAGACATGGTAGGATGACCCACCAGGCCGAAAATGATCAGTAAGGCCTCATTTACACGAGCGTGTGCGGTTTGCGCGCGCAAAAAACGCAGCGTTTTGCGTGCGCAAAAGGCACTTGACAGCTCCATGTGTCATCCGTGTATGATGCGCGGCTGCGTGATTTTCGCGCAGCCGCCATCATAGAGATGAGGCTAGTCGACATCAGTCACTGTCCAAGGTGCTGAAAGAGTTAACTGATCGGCAGTAACTCTTTCAGCACCCTCGACACTGCGTATACCGATCACCATATCGAGTAACCTGTTTAAAAAAAAAGAGGTTCGTACTTACCGAGAACTTCCCGGCCGTTGCCTTGGAGACGCGTCCTTGGTGACGCGCCTCTCTTGACATCTGGCCCCACCTCCATGGATGACGCGGCAGTCCATGTGACCGCTGCAGCCTGTGCTTGGCTTGTGATTGGCTGCAGCTGTCACTTGGACTGAATTGTCATCCCGGGAGGTCAGACTGGAGGAAGAAGCCGGGAGTTATCGGTAAGTCAGAACTTTTTTTTTTTGACACGTTCACGTATATTGGAATCGGAAGTCACTGTCCAGGGTGCTGAACCAGTTTAACTCTTTCAGCACCCTGCACAGTGACTGTCTCCTGCCGGGTTTGGTCAAAACGAGTTCGGCCGAACTCGGTAAAGTTCGGTTCGCTCATGTCTAAGACACTCCGTTCGGATGTTTGTAAACAGAAAAGCACGTGGTGCTTTTCTGTTTACATTCAGTTTGACAGCTCTTGCGCGAATCACGCAGTTCGCACGGAAGTGCTTCCGTGCGACCTTCGTGGTTTTCACGCACCCATTGACTTCAATGGGTGCGTGATGTGCGAAAAACGCACGATTATAGAACATGTCGTGAGTTTTACGCAACGCACTCACGCTGCGCAAAATTCACGCATCGTCTGCACTGCCCCATAGAGTAATATAGGTGCGTACGACACGCGTGAAAAGCACGCGCGTCGCACGCGCGTATATTACGCTCGTGTAAATGAGGCCTAAGAACTGGTTGCCTTGGCATCCTGTTTCCGCCGACCTAAAGAGTATTGTTACAGCCGGAACCATCAGAGCCGCAAGTGAAGACAGGAGCGGGTGAGGATGCGTCACCGCAAGAGCCAGGCAAGGTAAATATCACACTCTAAAGGCATACAGTAGCATAAATTTGCCCATAGGGTCCCATTGTAAAACATATACTGCACGTTACACGTTTTTATTATTGGATGCATCTATATGAAATAGCATAGTTGATTACGATATTCCATACAAGGGGCCCTATTCTAGAGATAGGTCACAGTGCTGGGACCCGCATCTATCTGACTTTTATGGCAAATCCAGTGGATATGCCATAAATGTCCAAGATGGGAAAACCCCTTTAACTATAAGGCTGAGTTTAAACGTCGTGGATTTGATGCAGATTTTGTAGCTTTGTAAAGCGCTAAATCTGCTTTATCAATCTGCGACAAATCTGCAACGTGTAAACTCAGCCTACGAAGAAAAAAAATATTGTTTTTACATTAAAGAATAAAAGAAATAATCATAATTGGTCTTATCATTCCAAAAAAAGCACATTTAAACAATAATTATAATTATTTTTATCATTTATAGTGGTAATATTGTTATTACTATTACTAGACCCCTATAAGCCCATATTCCGATATGCCCCCTAATATATAATAATATAATTGCCTTAAATCTAGGCATTATTTATTTCTTGTTGTTATTAATAGTGCTAATATCGTAGTGGTAATAACTACTACTAGTTGTAAAAATAACAGCACATATATGAGAGCAGCAACATATATATTAACTTCGTAAGAGCCAAGCCTTTTTTTGTTTTCGTTTTTTCCTCCCCGCCTTCCAAGAGCCATAACTTTTTTATTTTTCCGACAGCATAGCCATACGGGTCTTGTATTTGCGGGACGAGTTGTAGTTTTTAATGTACCATTTAATACTGTATACTGAAAAATGAAAAAGAAATTGGGTGTGGGTAAATAAAAAATAAACAGCAATTTTTACATTGTTTTTTTGGGTTTCGTTCTTAGTGCGGTAAAGATTACATGTTAACTTTATTCTGCGGATCAATACAATTACAGCGATATTAAATTAATGTCGTTTTCCCACTTTTACAAAAAAAAAAACAATGTTTTTTTCCATCGATTGAGCTGTGTGAGGGCAAACTGTGGTTTTTATTGGTACCATTTTGGGGTAGATTCGACTTTCTGATCAGTTTTTGTTTTATTTCTTTTTCGAGGTGAGGTGGTGAAAAACCAGCAATTTTTTGTGGTTTTTCTTTTTTTGTGCGTTTATTGTGCGAGATAAATAAAGTTATATTTTAGTTTGAACTTTTACAGACGATACCAATTTTATTCATTTTTGTTTTTTATTGTTTACATTATTTTACAGTAAAAGTAGGAAATGGTTTTTTCTAACATTTAATTAGTTTTTTTTTGTTGAAAACTTAAATTAAATAATTGTAATTTTTTTTGGGCCCGACTAAGAGACTTAAACATGAGAGTTGAATCACTTGTACAATACACTGCAATACTTATGTATTACAGTGTATTGTGCTTTTTGACGACTTACTTTAAGCCCTGCATCTGGTATGACAACCATTGGCACCCCGTAATCGCATCGTGGAGGGGTTCATTGGGAGATAGAAGCCCCAATCTAACAGCTTAGATCTCGTAGTAGCTTTTGACTGCAGCATCTAAGCAGTTAGACAGCCCTCCCGGCCGTTAGAGCGAGGTGTCAGCTGTAATATACAGCGGACATTCGCAGCATATGGAGCGAGCTCAGGCCATGAGCCCGCTCCATACTTCTTCATACTTCTGCCCACCCTTCATGACATACATGCAGGTCATGATGGATTAAGGGGTTAAAGCAAATCATCACATTCTCAAAATATCTACTGCATCCTTGTGATATTAGGAAAATGGGGAAATATGGCAGCACTTCCTTATTACTATGATTATTATTATCATTTTTACTTTTAATTTTTTTATATCGGAGATATTTTGAGCCTTAGGGTATGTTCACACAGCTTATTTTCATAGTTTTTCGGGCGATAAATGGCTGAGAAAAACGGAAGCTGAACGCCTCCAAACATCTGCCCATTGACTTCAATGGGAAAAACAGCGTTTTATTTCCGACAGGGCGTTTTTTTTAAAAAACGCTTGATACTAAAAAAAACTCTTGAAAACCCTTGAAAACAGCTCAGTATTTTACAGCCGCTTTTAGTTTGCTGTGTGAACAAACCCTAAAAGAAGCTTCAGTTGCAGCTTTAATAATGGCTGAAAATCAGAGGCTGTTTTCTCTCAAAATTACGGAGCTGTTTTCACTCTGCGTGTGAACATACCCTCAATGTCTAAAAACTTTTTATACATTTTTTTAGCAAAGTTTTTTTACAATCCATATTTGGGAGAATGTAACACAACACCACAAAAGTGTGTGTGATGCTACTGCAGTGCCCTTTGTCATATGGGCTGTATTTTTTGTGTGTATGGTTTAGGCCATCACAGTGATTTTTAATCTTTTAATGATAGATATGGTGCTAATTTATTTACACATAATAATTTTAGACAATTTTTAAAAACAAAAATGTGTAGCAGGAAGATATTGGATAAGCATATAAATATTTCAGTGTGTCTCTAAAAAATTCAGAAATTACTTTAGTGGGGTATTGCTCTAGCGGACCCAACTTGTCCATGTATTACATGGTCAGCCATTGATGTAATTGGATGGCAGACAATACTATATTGCTCCTGGACCGGCTTCAGTTGAAGAAGAGGTAACCCCTTTAAATTGGTTGTCCAGGATAAGAAAAACATGGCTGCTTTCTTCCAAAAACAGGACCACACCTGTGATATTGCAGTACAGTCCCATTCATTTCAATGGAGCTGAGCTGTAATACCAGACACAATCCATAGACAGGTGCAGCGCTGTATTTGGAAGAAGGCAGACATGTTTTTCTAACTGTAGAGAAACTCTTATGAGTACCGTAAAAACACATGTCAAAACCTGTAATCTGTAATTACAAATATTTTTTTTATTTGTTTTAGTATTTGTAAAGTTTCTAGTAAAATGGCCCAAATCTGACCGTAATCTAATAAAAAGAGTACCGGCAGATTTTATGCACAATTTTCAGTGAACATACACTACCGTTCAAAAGTTTAGGGTCACTTAGAAATCTCCTTATTTTTACAAGAAAGCAGTTTTTTTCAATTAAGATAACATTATATTAATCAGAAATACACTCTATATATTCTTAATGAGCTAACTGACTATTCTAGCTGCAAACGTCTGGTTTTTAATGCAATATCTACATAGGTGTATAGAGGCCCATTTCCAGCAACCATCACTCCAGTATTCTAATGGTACATTGTGTTTGCTAACTGTGTTAGAAGGCTAATGGATGATTAGAAAACACTTGAAAACCCTTGTGCAATTATGTTAGCACTGCTGTAAACAGTTTTGCTGTTTAGAGGAGCTATAAAACTGACCTTCCTTTGAGCTAGTTGAGAATCTGGAGCATTACATTTGTGGGTTCGATTAAACTCTCAAAATGGCTAGAAAAAGAGAGCTTTCATGTGAAAGTCGACAGTCTATTCTTGTTCTTAGAAATGAAGGCTATTCCATGCGAGAAATTGCCAAGAAACTGAAGATTTCCTACAATGGTGTGTACTACTCCCTTCAGAGGACAGCACAAACAGGCTCTAACCAGAGTAGAAAGAGAAGTGGGAGGCCCCGCTGCACAACTGAGCAACAAAGACAAGTACATTAGAGTCTCTAGTTTGAGAAATAGACGCCTCACATGTCCTCAACTGGCAGCTTCATTAAATAGTACCCGCAAAACGCCAATGTCAACGTCTACAGTGAAGAGGCGACTCCGGGTTGCTGGCTTTCAGGGCAGAGTGGCAAAGAAAAAGCCATATCTGAGACTGGCTAATAAAAGGAAAAGATTAATATGGGCAAAAGCACACAGACATTGGACAGAGGAAGATTGGAAAAAAGTGTTATGGACAGACGAATCGAAGTTTGAGGTGTTTGGATCACACAGAAGAACATTTGTGAGACGCAGAACAACTGAAAAGATGCTGGAAGAGTGCCTGACGCCATCTGTCAAGCATGGTGGAGGTAATGATATGGTCTGGGGTTGCTTTGGTGCTGGCAAAGTGGGAGATTTGTACAAGGTAAAAGGGATTTTGAATAAGGAAGGCTATCACTCCATTTTGCAACGCCATGCCATACCCTGTGGACAGCGCTTGATTGGAGCCAATTTCATCCTACAACAGGACAATGACCCAAAGCACACCTCCAAATTATGCAAGAACTATTTAGGGAAGAAGCAGGCAGCTGGTATTCTATCTGTAATGGAGTGGCCAGCGCAGTCACCAGATCTCAACCCCATAGAGCTGTTGTGGGAGCAGCTTGACCGTATGGTACGCAAGAAGTGCCCATCAAGCCAATCCAACTTGTGGGAGGGGCTTCTGGAAGCATGGGGTGAAATTTCTTCCGATTACCTCAGCAAATTAACAGCTAGAATGCCAAAGGTCTGCAATGCTGTAATTGCTGCAAATGGAGCATTCTTTGACGAAAGCAAAGTTTGAAGGAGAAAATTATTATTTGAAATAAAAATCATTATTTCTAACCTTGTCAATGTCTTGACTATATTTTCTAGTCATTTTGCAACTCATTTGATAAATATAAGTGTGAGTTTTCATGGAAAACACAAAATTGTCTGGGTGACCCCAAACTTTTGAACGGTAGTGTATTTTAATAAATTATTTAAAGAACTTTTGAAAAATAAGTATAACTAATAATAATATCTAATTATGAGAATAATGGGAATCGTGCTATCAGTATTCCTATTGTAATTTTGTGTATACTGGTCAAGACTATATAAAGAGGAGTTTATATATTTTTCCACAAAAATTACTATTCTTCCCATTTACAACCCTAGTTTTTAAATGTTTATTTTTATGTAATATTATTAGTTGAATTAAATCTGCATTTGTGATGTTTTAGAAGGAAGTTAGAAATTTGTTCATTTGGTAAGGAAACCTTTTTTTTTTCACTTATTTTTTAATTTTTTTATGAACATACGGTCAAATTAAACACTCAAGAGATCTTCAACCTGATTGTAAAAATATCCATTCTTGAGAAACGGTTGCTCAATTAGTGATTCTAATTTTGAACAACCCACCTGTGGTCAGGGAGATAGAACCAGGGACCTGACCTAACACTAATGAGCATTGCAGATAGGAGTTGGCAACCCATGACTTATTGAATCCATGTACTTAAAAAGGCTGTGTTATATTTCCAGAGAAAGTGCTGACATATCAAATATTCTAGATTATAAAATCGTAACCGGAAAATATAAACGTGCACACCCTGTTAAAATCCATATGTCTAATATAACAGTCATTATTGCCCTTAAAGGGGTCGCCTACTTTTTAGGGTATGGATACATGTAGCAATCCCTGTCCACTTGAGAGTCCCCACCGATCACAGAACGGTCTATTTTCCCTTTTGAATGGAGCGGCGGACGAGCATGTGCGGTGCCGCTTCATTCTCTGTCTATGGGACTGATGGAGATAGCCTAGCACTATACTGGTAAAAACTCTTTGCAACCGGAATACACCGTTAACTCAAAACTATATTTCAAAATTTGTTTCATAAACCAGACAACCCCCTTTAAGCTGTCTGATATGATTGGCAAAATCTAGAAGATCTTTTTTAAGAAGATGACTCAAAATGCCCATTTTGGTTTTATAATATCGACTTTATTGTGTATGGTTTTCTACTCCTATAAGGGAGTTTTTCATACTTTTCTATGACCATTCGCTTATTCAGAATATCTGATAATCCGACACTTATCTGGTCCCCTTGATGTCAGATTAAATTAATTTTACTGTAAAAATTGACAGAATGTACCAAGAATAAAGTTTTATTGGTTGAAACACTTTTATTTATAGGCACAAAGCTCAATACTGGAAGTGGCATTAGGAAACATTAGAAATGACATGTTGTCTATATATGTGTTGTTGATTACACGCTGCACATCTTTTATCACCAGCGCTCGGTTAATGCTCCAGTGGTGTGCACATAATTTGCTGGGACGGAGGCCATTAAGGCTAGAAAAGAGCATATGTAACTCTGACTTATTTATGATTACTGAGGCACAGATAACAATGTCCTGTAACCCACAGCAATCAATCAGCAATCAATCCACAATGAAATAACACGGATCTTAGCTGATGTATCTAACGGCCGTCATAGGCTCTGTTCACATTTGTGTCCGTCGCCTCAAAATGATGAACACCACAACGGAACCCGATGGCCCTATTATAAGACAACGGGGTCTATCAGGTGCCGGTGGTATCCGTTGTTATAAACGGAAACCAGGGCGCACATGTGAACAGAACCTTACCTTATTATAAGTACCAGTTTTAAGAAATGGCGCAGATATTGAATTGTTCACTGCATTTAAACTATGAATAATAATAGAATATATTCCATAATTATTTGCTACATGTATTATTATATTAGGCATGCAAAGTTAAATATGACAATCCAGAAAGTTACATAATCCAGTACTTGTTTCCAGCACTGCACTGCAATGTAATGTGGAAATTCACAAGTTATAAAGAATATAAAACAAAGTTATATAATATACTGCAGCTACATCTCCCTCCTCCCCGCTCCCTCTCCCCTCCCCGCTCCCTCTCCCCTCCTCTGTCTTGTATTCACTACTTCATACTAAATTAATGTTTTGGTGACTAAGAAGATTTTAAAAATTTACAGCGCCTGCAGTCAGGGAAGAGAGAGCTAGAGGATGCTGGAAGTTGAAGATTCTTTCGAGATTTTACATTTTTTTGCCCTATTTGCAATGACTTCCGAAATTCAAAAGGGAGATAAGACACCTCAGTTGCTGCTTGTTGGGAAAAAAAGTATTCGTCAGGTTAAAAGCTAACATTTCCAATCCTTCTTTTTCCTGACAAGAGACAGCAAGAGATTCTCAGCCAATGCCAATGCACATTAGACTTTCAAAGAATATCTCTCACAGCTGAGAGTTTGCCACAATGGTGCAGGATGGTGCAAGCTGCTCATTACATGTGGCACCATATACTACATGCTAGACACCCTTCCCTTCATAATGCCACTTCATGTCTATCCTATACATACACGCCAGTATTTTTCATCAAAGCATGGTACTAGTCCATAATAAATTTGTTGCAACTATTTATTTAGCCACAACTGTTTTGATTAATCGTTTTTGTTAATTGGTCGTAGAACTAGATTAAAAACAGTGACCGTCTAACATAAATTCAGCACACCGTTTTTCTATTGAGTTTCATTTGATAAAGGTGTTTCATTCACTTATCCTGGCACATAAAAGAAGCAACTGACAAATTCAGCTCTGCTACATCTATATACAGGATTATGTAGTCATCAAGACATCACTGATAAACAGTGACAAATTGCTTCAAACAGATACATGACTGTTCTCCCTCATGTCGTATAATGCGTGAAATATATGTACAAGTATAAGAAGCTTTTATGAGACTTGTTATTCCTCCACTTCATTCAAGAGTTACGTTCTTATATGATTGGAAGAGACAAACCGTGGCGGACATGGGAAGTGACTATAGGATTATACAAATCACATGGGAAAGCCTTGTACTTGTAAGGAAGGATCAGCTCTATAAAAAGAGAACCTGAAAAGGATCAGGAATAAGTGACAAGACAGCGCTGTGCACGCCGGATACTCCATTCTGTTATATTACACATAGGCGTGGAGCTCCAGGGCCCCAATGCAAAATCTGTAATAGGGCCCCAACCTATTATGTGCCATTTATAACAGTGGTGTTTTATATGTGGCAGAGGGGCTTTGAGAACCCTCAGGCACACAGACCCTGCTGTGACTGCTACATCTGCCCCCTGTTTACCTACATCCCTGATATTACAGATGAAAGTGAGGACATTTATACACCGTGGGTAATATAAAATCATATGAAATATATTAAAGTTTGGGGAGTTATATAATTTGGTGATGCCCATATGGTATATAGAGAAGTAGCAGAGGGGGAATTCATAATTTAACCTTTTCTTGTGTATCATATTAACTTTCTGACTTAAAGGAACACTCTAGGCTAAATTGATACGCTGTGGTATACCTCTTACGAGGTCTGAAAGGGCGGAACATGACACAGGGATTCAAAGAGCTCCAAAGAGATTAGTCATGCACTGTGTTAGTCTTTCACTTATGCTCAGAGTTCTCCTTTATGACAGTAGGCAATGCATATAATGGCTTGCTACAGAGTTTTGATACATTTTTCTTATGCAATTGTTTTATATCCCATATATATATGTACAGCAGTGATCCTTCTTCTGTTTATTCAGAATTTTTATTTGGGGCTACCCATGTTGCAATTATGGCTATAATGGCTTTGCGGTTGTTATATGAGAAAAGAAATGGCAGACGTGGGGTTAAAATTAAAAGAATCACAAGATCAATTTATAGTATTATAGTATATATTTATTTTTTTACCGTCTGTGGCTCAATTTCTTTTTACAAAGGGTCATAGTTTCTTTATTCTGCACAAAATATATTAACGTGACATTCCTTAAACATTTGTCAAAAAGCCATTAATGAATGACACCTCTTTTATTATTGAGGACTGTGAGAGTGAAGTGAAGAGATGTTCTGGCATCAGCATATAAAATGTATGTGTTATCAAAAGTTATACACTTTCTAATTTACTCAGAAGTAAATAATGCTTTCTATTGAATGGCTGCAAGCAGAGATCTGGGAAACTCTAATAGTTACAGTTGTCTGGTATTAAAAACCCACTTTCATATACGTTACCCTTTTAGGTAACTCGGAGTTAATAGAGATCCGTACCCCATTTAAGATCCTCATCTATTAGCCAGAGCAGAGATTGGCCTTAAAGGGTAACAAAATGTTTATAAAGCTTTGGACATATAATAGTACCGTCAGAATCTTTGATCAGTGGGGGGTCCGACGAGTGCTGAGACCCCCACGAATCGCTGAAACTAAGCGGCAGAGGCGCCCAGGTGAGTGCTGTGACGCTTTGTTTCTGATTGTTTTCCTTGGAAAGCCGAGCCTTATAGACTTTCTATTGAACCAGTACACTGCTCAATCGGCTTTCCAAGGAAAGCCAAGAAAAGTCGATGGGAAACGAAGAACCACAGCACTCACCTGAGCTCTTCTGATGCTTCATTTTAGCAATTGGTGGTGGTCTAAGCGCTCGGACCCGCACTGATCAAAACTTCTGACATGTCCTTATGACGTGTTAAAAGTTTAATAAAAGTTTAGTTGCACTTTAAAGAATATCTACCACTCTGGAGGACCTGGCACACACATGTATTACACAGGCAGACTATTAATTCAATGCACACTGTGTAATTCTTCATTTCTCCTCTGGTGGTGCTGTAGGGAATTGAATACTCTATTTTAGTTTCCCACACAGTTTATACCTGATCACTGGGGGTTTCACAATTGGGAGACCCTATGATCAGCTTATCATTAGGGACCCTTCTAATAAAAACGGATTGTCCAATGCAAAGTACTCCTTTAAAGCAACCTATTCTGAAGACATATTCATAAATATACCTTGAGTTTCGTGTCCCAGTACCATTTAGCCACTCCTAAGAATATGTTTGGAGGATGGAATAAGGAACATTTGATATCACTTACACTATGATGTCAGTCTTATTCTTAAAAAAAATAACCTACAGGAACTGGGAATCCCATTAATTAGTCTGGAAAAATAAAAACAAGCAGAAATAGATGATGTCGATAGTACCAGATTAAAAAAAAACTTTTTTTTTTCGTTTGTCAGTAAAATGATTTATGCTAATACTATGTGATTAATTTCATCAGCATTCTTCCTATATTAGCTTTTGAGGTTGTAGGATATGATTTTCTTGTATTGTCAGAATGACAGGCAGCTGGTGCAATAATAAATCTCCTATTCCCATATCTGCTGAAGGCTCAGGGAGGGACGACTACAAGCGCAATATCTACCCACTCACCACTTAACGTGTACCATTTCTTAGTGAACATGCAGATGGCATGGCAGCCCCAGATTTCATTTGAGTTAATCTAATCCTTCCACTGCTCCCACTAGAAAGGAGGGCATTAGCAGCCATATGTCAACCACATTTGTCAGATTATTCATTACAATTAATTGCTGTTCTCACTTAAGGCCTTTAAGGCGGTGAATTGCTCTGAATTCTATTGCAAACACAAAATTATGAGTAAAAGACTTTAGCCCTGTCATTCAAATTTCATGCTGACCTTTATAGGCTTTTGGCTTTTTTTCATGGGTGCTGGGCTGAAAGCTTTCTAATTGGTGCTCAATTTCTCTCTCACTACAGGTAAGCTGTCTGACTCGGCAGCAGATCTGACCGGAGAGAGAAGAGGAAAAACTCTACAATCCCAGCAGACAATATTTAACTGCCAACGAACAATACGTTTGGAGACTAATGAAATGCATGGGGTGTCATAATGACCCTATATACTAATTAAACCTCTTACAACTAAGGCATTCTAAGATGTTCCGTCTTGGAAAGGAAAAAAAAATTAAGGAATGAATTCTTCTCCAATTTTTTTTAATTTTATTTTTAATTCTTCACTCATTTTTTCTTTTCTTTTTTTCTTTTATCTCTGCCTGTGTTATTATAAATTATCATTACAAATTAAAGGAATTAGCATCCTGCTGCCCTTCGAAATTAAACAAATTACCCTGATTTTTCTGTTAACACTCTCCCAGTTTCATTAAAAATTAACAATTCCGACATCTCGCTTTGCTAAACGGTGTAATAAATCCAGGAGACTGTTGTGGATCTCGATCTCAGCCAAATCTACGGACAGATATTAAGCGTGGCGTTTGATGAGTGTGTCGTGAGAGGTTCCGTCATTGTCAGGAAGAGCCTATAATTGAGATTATAAAGCCACACTGGGCTGCCTTGATTAATACTTTGTTTGCTATTTCAGGCCGGTAATTTTGACAGATGTTGAATAGAATTTGACATAAAGGTTTTATTAAAAATCTCTCAAAAAGAGCTTGACAGGGACTGACTCATTATTAATGTTGTCTTTCTGTTTGTGTTGTTAACTGAGTGTCAGTGTAAATTTCAAGAATATATTGACTATAGTCAAGATAGTTTCAGAGAGGGTGCAAGAGGAGAGAACTGATTGTCCTTGACATGAAGAAACGGAAAATAGCGGTTTAGGCACCAAATGACTGCACCTGAAGAAAATATTTTTCCCATATATACCGTATATTTAGTGAGTCCATGGGGGGAGCGGGGACGAAATACTTACTGGGGCCTAGGCCAAAGGAAGAATACCATGTTGGGAACCAGGTTAGCATATCAGTGCTTATTAAACACGGTCCTTTCCTTTTGAAGTGATGGTTAGGTGGGATCTCACAGAAAAGTTTTGAAATCCTTATTTGCCTGGGTGTAAATACTATTACCTTCAACTTCCACAAAATCTTCATTCTTGGTCTTCTTCTCCATCTACATTAGGAGTGGTCAACCCAACATATTGTGGGGACCTGAAATGTGGCCCTTGACTCAATTCTATCGCTGAACATCATATTCGGTCATGGCCGAGTCATGGGGAATTAACACTCACATACAGTATATGGATTTTTTACACAGCTGTAGTTTTGGCCAGACCATACATATACATACAAGACAACTATTTAAGGAAAAATACCACATGCCTACATGACAGATGGAAAACAGTGGACTAAGTCTACAAGAGTACTCGTGCCTGATCATTATCCTGGGGAGGGCAGCTATAACATATGAATTTTGCTTTCCCTAGGGGCTGCGCATTAAGACTTCATGCTACTCCCAGGCTGCCAGTTGTGAATCATGGATCCACCCATAAGGTCGTGGTCAACTCATCAGACCGATGAGGTCATTTGGTTTTCAAAATCATTTATATGCCAATAACACTGAAATCCATAAATAACCTTCCAGTCTTGACACATTATTTTCTCTCTATTATCTTGTGTCTTTTAGCTGTTTCCTCATTCTTTTCTTTTCTCAAAGCTTTATCCAAATTAGTTACATTTCCTTACTGATCTCCAGATACTCCACCACAACACATGCAACCTCTACTCTGCCCAAGACCGTCTCCCCTCTACCACTAAAATTACTTTCACAGACTCTCGTACCCAGGTCAGGACTTCTCTCGTGTCTCTCAAAACTTCAAAGAGGTACAGGACAGCACAGGTCAATCTTTATTATTACTCTGTAAGACGTCCATGAAAGGTGGTTTCCCATAAGATGTAGGTTCTAGGACATATTGTTGGCAGGTACACTTCATGGTCAACCCAGGAACCGTTCACCATTAGGCTAGCTGCTGTTGATACATCACGATATGTCCATTACTATGTGTTTCTAACTAGTACTTTAAGTGCAAAAGGGTGTACTTTTCTGGTTAGCTGGCATATCTGTACAGATATTAATGTTTTAAAAAGTTTTTTCTGGGCATTGGGTTGTTTTTAAAACCTCATTGAAGCTGTAAGAAATAGAAATCTATTTCTGTAAAAACTGCTGCCAGTCCGGTGTATTTTACTAGACCTCAGTGACGTTGTGCACATATAGAATGAGAGATATCTGTTTACAAGCTAAGTAATTCAATGGCAACGAAAATTGCTCAACTTTTTATGTAGATTATATTTATACAAACTTTAAGATAGTGCTCAAAGGTGAACCTACACTTTAAAGGGAAAATTCATTCAAAATTATTTCCTAATATGTCAAAGATACATGTCAGAAAATGCAGTTGAGGAAGTCTCTGATCTTAGATCACCTCTGATTTTAAATTGTCAGAACCACCCACAAGTTTGGTGGGATAGGTTAAAGATCTAATGTCTATGGAGAAAGAGGGATTAATCCTTTGTTAATCTGGACACTAAATCACTGCTTCTTCCCAACACTTGATTTGAGCGGGCATGTTTATGGGGGAGTCAGAAGAGGTAGCTGTTGGCGAAACGAGTATCTGACAACTGCCTTATTCTCATGGGCAGCTGAGGACGCTAGGAATGTAGGGATTATGGTAAATGTTAGGGTACATTTCTTAAACAGGTCAAAAGAATTTTTTGAGCAATGGAATATATTTCTATCAGTTCCAAAAAGTTGACCGCATCAAATGTTTTCACTCATTTTGTGTAAAAAAAAAATGGACACATCCCTAGTACCATTAGATTCGGGGGTGTTAAAATGATGCTGTTAATCCAACATTCTGCTATAACTGTCTTCTCTACTGTTGACTTATAAATACGTTTTTTAGAAATCAAAACTTTATCTAAACTTGCCGGTCTCCAATTTTTTTATTCAATAGGTACCCGACATTTAACTTTTTGGGAATTTGGGACACATCGGCACTTTCGAGGTTAAAGCTTGTATGCAGAACTTTATGACTTCCAGTGAAGTGGTCAGGAAGGCGACATTGGATTGTGGTAGACCAGTGATTAAACACATCCTCATTACACTTCTGTATTGTTGCTGGTAAAGGTCACCATTGCTGTACATAATCACGCAAAATCAAAACGGCAAACTTTATATATCATAGAAGTTGTAAATCGCTTGGAGGTTTATTTTCCAGTGCCTGAACACTACTATGAACCCATTTATTAATCCCGGTCTATGCTGTGGAATAATCCAAGGCGCATTTACACTGACTAACAAAAGATTCAACAAAATCAATTCAGTGTGTGTTGTTTATTACGTCTGTAGCAACAAGCAGCATTATAGAATAGCCGGCCTCTCAGCACGTCTGTAATTCACTCCTGAGCCGGATTGTTGTGTTTTTCTCTTTTTAAATGCCTTAATGTCTCTTCACTTATCTTAATAAAAACAAACTGTACATTTCATGAGAAATAATTGCATCTGAGGAAATTCTCACACATTGCTATTTGCAGCAATTTATAACTCAAATGGCTCAGTTAGGAGCAAAATGCATTCTATTTATGATGTCGTGCGAGGAAATCAAAATTCACACAGTGTGCTGTAGTTCAATGAAATAATGTGCTGCATCATAAGGTCTATTTTATAGAATATTTACATTCCTGGTCGGGCTCCAGACTTGGTTGTCACATTGTATAACGCTGTAAAAACTGATGACAAACAAGAAAATTATATAAAATCTTTTCTTATGAGATTTTTATAGGTGATAATTGTTTGTTTGTTTTTTGCAGTTTTTGGCACTTTTTTTTAAACAGATTGAATAGCATGCATCGGTGTCCACTGCAAAAGTGTTGTTCTGGGTCATAAGACTTTCTGTATTAGGCCCTGTTCACACAAATAATGCATCAAAAACGCATGATTTAAGCTTCCCATTGACATTAATGGGAAAGCGCATTGTTAGTGCATATGACACGTTTTTTACGCGCGCGTCTTTAAAAGCACGTTGCGTAAAAAAAGAAGTGTCAGGCCAGTTGTTTGGCGCTGAAAATGCGCTTAATTCCCATAGTCAATGGGAGTCCTGATTACGTGCCAAAAAACACGTGCCGAAAATGCATCATAATGCCTGCATTTTAAAAAGCGCTTTACAAAAAAGCTAGCATTTTTGACACGTTTACACGTCGGTTTTTTTTAGCGCCGTGTGAACAAGGCCTTAAAGAGGCTCTGTCACCACATTATAAGTGGCCTATCTCCTACATAAGGAGATGGGCGCTATAATGTAGGTGACAGTAATGCTTTTTATTTAGAAAAACAATCTATTTTTACCACGTTAGGAGCGATTTTAGCTTTATGCTAATTAGTTTCTTAATGCCCAAGTGGGCGTGTTTTTACTTTAGACCAAGTGGGCGTTGGACAGGGGAATGTATGACGCTGACCAATCAGTGACCAATCAGCGTCATGCACTTCTCTCCATTCATTTCCTCAGCGCATAGGGATCCTGCTAGATCAGTATGTGCTGTCTTATACGGACACATTAACGTTACTGAAATGTTTATACAGTGAATAGACATTCCTTCCAGCCAGGATGGGATGTCTATTCACAATCCCTGCACTTTGTTAATGTTTCTGTGATACTTATAGCAGAGCAAAGTGTAATCTCGCTTTAACCTGTCATTTACAGCGAGATCCCGCGAGATTACGCTTGCTCTGCTGTAAGTACCAAAGAAACGCTACCGAAGTGTCAGGATTGTGAATAGACATTCTGTCCTGGCTGGAAGGAATGTCTATTCACTGTCTAAACACTTCAGTAAGTTAATGTATCAGTATAAGACAGCACATAGTGAATAACTCAGTGTCACTATTCGCTGACTAAATTAATGGAGAGGAGTGCATGACGCTGATTGGTCACTGATTGGTCAGCGTCATACACTCCTCTGTACAACGCCCACTTGGTCTAAAGTAAAAACACGCCCACTTGGGCATTAAGAAACTAATTAGCATAAAGCTAAAATCGCTCCTAACGTGGTAAAAATAGATAGTTTTTCTAAATGAAAAGCACTGCTGTCACCTACATTATAGCGCCCATCTCCTTATGTAGGAGATAGGGCACTTATAATGTGGTGACAGAGTCTCTTTAAAATCAATTTAAGAGTTTGCAAAAGTTATGTATTTTGCACAAGAGTTCTCTATTCTTTTGTCATTCACCCTATAATGTTTCTCCATTTGGACAAAACTTTTTTTGTGAGAAGGGCCCATGACCATATGATGATCACAGGGATGGCGGGGGGGGGGGGTGTCCTGCTGCTGGGACCCTCAGTGATCAGCTATTGTCTGTAGGTAAATTCAAGAAATAATATGTTCAATTTCCCTGCAGCGCCACCACAATAGAAATCAAGCATTACACCATTCCTATTGAAATCAATGGTCTGTCTGTGTAATGCATGGATGTGCTGAGTCCTCCAGAGGGAGAGATACTCCCTCTGTAATTGTTCTTGGCCCTGGCTTATAGATAAGAGTGTTAAACAGGGATTTCTCTGTATTAACTCAGTATTCACTAACAGGGTATTTGAAATGGACGTTCTATACCAGACAACCCCTTTAATGATAAAGAAATTCCATTTTTTAACAGTTCTTATAGATTCACCATGCTGACTGAATTGAAATGTTGCTGTTAAATAGTCATTATATTGGCAAGATGTACAAAGAGACTAAAAAAAGAGGATTCATAATACTGATTGTATTCCCTTTTTGGAACCCTGCCGAGGGTGTACATACTATAGAGACGGACCATGCGGCTGATCTGGAGCCCCTGGAGAGAGGAGGAAAAGAACAGATTGGCTGCATCCCTTATTTTAATGGTTGTTGAGAAGCTGCGAAGGAATCCACAAATCCTACAGACAAGGGTGTGGGGAATTAATCCAAGGATCATGGAAAGAAGAAACTTCAAAAGCCCAATCCAAGTCTCCCAGTCCAGCATCTCCCTATGTGGAGAAAGTATCAAACAACAAGTATCGCCTAGATTCATGCATGACTTTCATGTCTTTGTGTAGCCCCAGCCTCAAAGTAAATGTCCACCCTTGAACACAATTGGTTTTCAATCAAAATAGATTCAATAATCTGTGCTGATTAATTTCTTAATATATCTTTACATCGGTCAACGCTTTGTTTTCCTGATACAGAGCGCCAAATCTCCTGCATAGACATAGATTTAAAACATAGCATTCTGAATTCCTGCAGCCACCACTAGAGGGAGCTTAGGAGCTGACTGCATACTGTTTATATAGTGAACTCAAAATTGAGACAGAATGCAGTAAACGCTTAAAGAGGCTCTGTCACCAGATTTTCAAACCCCTATCTCCTATTGCAGCAGATCGGCGCTGCAATGTAGATAACAGTAACGTTTTTGTTTTTTTCAAAAACGAGCATTTTTGGCCAAGTTATGGCCATTTTTATATTTATGCAAATGAGCCTTTCTTAAGTACAACTGGGCGTGTTTAAAGTTATGTCCAAGTGGGCGTGTATTGTGTGTGTAACATCTGGGCGTTTTTACTTGTTTTACTAGCTGGGCGTTGTGAATGGAAGTGTATGAAGCTGACGAATCAGCACCATCCACTTCTCTTCGTTACCACCAAGCTTCTGGCAGTTCAGACACACAGCGTGTCCTCGCTCATCCGACGCGATGAAGTTCCTGTGGGAGGAAGTGAGTGACGTCACAGCGTGATCTCGCGAGGACACGCTGTGTGTCTGTGCACTGCCAGAAGCTGGGTGGTAATGAAGAGAAGTGGATGATGCTGATTCGTCAGCATCATACACTTCTATTCACAACGCCCAGCTAGTAAAACAAGTAAAAACGCCCAGATGTACACTTTAAACACGCCCAGTTGTACTTAAAGGGAATGTGTTGCCAGCAAAACATGTTTTTTTTTTTTTAATTAAACATTTAGTGTGTAGGTGATTAAACATTGTTCAAATTTTTTTTATTTTTTTCATGAGTCAGGAAATATTATAAATTAGATTCTAATTTATAATATTTCCCATTGCTGGTCACTAGATGGAGCTATTCCCAAAATTGCAGCATTGCATGTGGTAAAGCAACCACATTGCTTTTTGCTGCAAAATTGGGAAAAAAGCACTCGCTCTAGTGAGCTCTGAGAATTGAACGGTCTAACCTCCTACACTGTGTGTCGCCATTTTTTGAGCTAACACACAGTGTAGTAGGTTTACATACAGTAGTAAACACACACAAACACGAACATACATAGAAATCTCTTACCTGCTCCTGCCGCCGCGGCTCCCTCCGGCCCGTCCGCTCCGTCTGCTGCCGCTGGTCCAAGTGCACAAGTCCGGTAGCCGCAACCGGAAGTAGTAATCTTACTGTCCGGCCACGACTTCCAGGCCACAGGAAAATGGCGCCGGACGGCGCGCATTTCAAATTGGACTGTGTGGGAGCGGCGCATGCGCAGTTCCCACACAGACGGCGTACACAGAAGTGGATGGGACGGGACCCGTTCGCAGTCCCTATGGGACTGTGGCTGCCGTATTCCATGTCTGTATGTGTCGTTAATCGACACATACAGAAATGGAAAAAAAAACGGCAGCCCCCATAGGGAAGAAAAAGTGAAAAAATAGAAAAAAGTAACACACAAACACACAAATAAATAAAAACGTTTTTAATAAAACACTAACATTAAACTGACATGAAAATTTTTTTGTGGTGACACTGTTCCTTTAAGAAAGGCTCATTTGCATAAATATAAAAATGGTCATAACTTGGCCAAAAATGCTTGTTTTTGAAAAAAAAAACCCGTTACTGTTATCTACATTGCAGCGCCGATCACATGCAATAGGAGATAGGGGTTTGAAAATCTGGTGACAGAGCCTCTTTAAACTCCCCCTAGTGGTGTCTATAGGCAGTGAGAATGTTACGGTATGTTTTAAATCTATGCTAGAAGGGATTTGGTTCTCAGTATCATAATACCAGATCCCTATCTGCTAAAAATATGTAATACAAAAAATATTAGACCCAATATGGAACATGGTGTTAAACGGAAGACATTTACTTTAAGCAGCATTTGTTACTTTTGCAGACCACTGCCCAACAGCCAAAATGTCATTCATGCTGCAGAATATTACCCATTTAGTGTTATAAAGAACGACACATTCAACTTTAAAGGGTTATTCCCATCTTAGACATTTCCGTAACACTCATAGAACAGAATGGAGGGAGCCCAGCACATGTGTGGCCACCAATATTCATTCTCCGCCTGGATGTGGCGGCTGTCTCACCAGGTGGAGCTCCTGTTCTGGAGACAGGTGCAGGTTCCAGATCTGGGACCTGCATCTATGACATTTATAGTTGCAAGAAAAAGTAGGTGAACCCTTTGGAATTACCTGGATTTCTGCATGGCTTACTAATAAAATGTGTTGGGATTTGTTATCTAAGTCACAATTATAGGCAAACACAATCTAACTAAACTAATAACACACAAGCCATTGTATTGTTCATGTCTTTTATTGAGCACATTGAGTAAACATCCACAGTGTAGGAAGAAAAAGTAAGTGAACCCTTTAATTTAATAATCTGAAGATCCCCTTTAGCAACAATTACCTTCACCAAAGGTTTCCTGTAGCTGCAAATACAATTACACAACATTACAAAATTACACAAATTACACAACATTCAGAAAAGGCATTTTGGACCATTCCTACCTTCAAAATATGTTTCAGTTCATCAATATTTCTGGGATGCCTTGGGTGCACAGTCCTCTTCAGGTCATGCCACAGCTTCTTCTTCTTCTTCTTCTTCTTCTTCAACCATTCTTTAGTTGACTTACTAGACTTACTTGTGTGCTTATTTTTGTGTCTCTTCAGCTTGAGGTCATGAACTGCTGCATTCACAATCTCCTGTAAAATGTTTTGATACACCTTTGAATTCAGTCGGGAGAATTTATCAAAGTTTTCTGGTGTAGAAAAGTCGCACACGGTACAAAAGTTTCAAAAATTTAGACTTTTGTGCAGTTTCCTTCACTCATGGCACTTTTATAATAAGTGGGCGGAGCTTAGCAATGAGGGTGGGGCAAATCTACATCAGCTCATAGATGGCAATGCTTTTACTTTATGGAACACAGACAGACTGAAATGCACTTACTTTATTAAGAGGTGTACACCTCTTAATAAATTAGGCGAATTTTACTCCAACTTTATTCACATTAAGACACCAGTCTTAATAACTTCCCCCCCAGTGTTCCTTCAATGATCACAAAGCGTCCAGACAGACCACGATACGTCCTCAGCCATGCTTCACACTGATGAGCTTTTAGTGTTGGTGTACAGAGTATTTTTTTTCTGCATTTTTGCAAAAAAGTTCCACTTTTATCTTATCTGTCCATAGGACATTTTTCCAGAAGCATTGTGGAACATCCAGCTGGTCTTGGGCAAACTTAAGATGAGCTGCAATGTTTTTTTTGGATAGCAGTGTCTTGCTTCGTGGTGTCCTTCCATAAACGCCATTCGTATTCAGTGTTTTTCTAATAGTGGACACGCAAACAGAGATTTTTGCAGTTTGTACAAACTGCGTTCTTTCTCACCGCTTCCAAGATTTATTTTGCGCTCTTGGAGTGATCTTAACAGGATGCCCCCTATTAGGGAGAGCAGCAACAGACCTGGATTTTCTCCATTTAATGTAAAGGATCTGCCAGAAACAGCTTCTGTGTCGACGCCTGTGGTTAATCAGTCTGCATCTGCTCCTAGGTCTGATAGAGTGACTCGATCTGCTACCACTCAGGCTGGTAGGCTGAGGAGTGGGAGAACCTATCACAGCCTGGCCAGACGGAGCTAGCTCCCGCCTTCGGTCTATTTATACCTTCATTTCCTGCTCTTCCTTTGCCTGTGATTCTGTCTGGTTTCCTGGCTCTGCTGTTCCTGCTAGTACTATTGACCTCTGCTTCAAATTGACCCTGGCTTTACGACTACTCTCCTGCTCTGCGTTTGGTACCTCGTACACTCCTGGTTTGACTCGGCTCGTTCACTACTCTTGTTCCTCACGGTGTTGCCGTGGGCAACTTCCCCATTTCCCTTACCCTTGTCTGTTTGTCTGTCGTGCACTTATTGAGCCTAGGGACCATCGCCCAGTTGTGTGCCGTCGCCTAGGACGGGCCGTGCAAGTAGGCAGGGACTGAGTGGCGGGTAGATTAGGGCTCACCTGTCTGTCTCCCTACCCCGACATTACATTTATAGACAATTTGCCTAACAGTGGATTGATGTACATCCAAGTCTTCTTGATAAGACATCTTCTGAGGTTTTCTGAAAGTTATTTGCCTCAAGGCAAGATTCACACTAACCAATCTTTCTTGAGTAGAACAGATTTGTCAGTAAATAGGCTTTGGGTGCCTTTATTTAATGGACAAAGCACCTGTGAAACCCACACTTTCAATCTCATCTCCCTAATTGAAACACATAGCTCCTGGAGAAGTCATTAACATTGAGGTTTACTTACTTTTTTCTCCTTGCACTGTAGATGTTTGCTCATTGTGCTCCATAAAAGACATCAATAGTACAACGGTTTGTGTGTTCTTAGTTTAGTTAGATTGTGTTTATCTATAATTGTGACTTAGATAACAATCAGACCACATTTTATTAGTAATCAATGCAGAAATCCAGGTAATGCCAAGGGTTCAATTTCTTTTTCTTGCCACTGTATGGCATATCCCATGGATATGTCATAAATGTGGAAGATTGTATTAACCCTTTAATGATGTTCAACTTGCAATATCATCGTTATTATTATAATAATGATGTATAATATTATTACTATTATTATTATTGTTGATATTAGTATTACTGCTTCTAATACTAAATCCTGGTACAATGCAGCGTATTCCTAAATCATCCATTAGACATTAATGTTGATTATTGGCATATTTTAGACATTTAGCTAACTTGGTACTTGTGAAACCCTGGCCATCCAAACTTCATACAGTACATAACACATCTCCACTCTTATGCCGTATGTTTTCAAATCTCCTCTGTAGTTTGCCTTCCAGCCTCATCTGTTAGCTCAGAACAAGTCCCTCTAGGCGCCCTACTTGACCTTCACAAGTTGTTTCCCCTGCTCCAGTTTTGAGTTACTTGCTGTATTGGCTTATCTACATTACTTTCAACAACTGCACACTGAGAATTATATTTTAACAAAGATGTCCAGACAGATACATTGCACTATGGGTGACGGCGTTTCTGCGCAAAAATATGGAAGATGTCTCAATGCTTTCATACGTTGCCTTATTTTAAGACAGCGCTGGGTATTTTCCCAAATGTTCATCATTTCCAGAGCACTGAGGAATGACAGGCGCAAGAGTTTCATTTTTACTGCTGCTCTGAAAGGACGAAGGGTTTAAAAAAAATTATATATACAGGAAAATTAATTTAATCCGGTATCGGATAATCCAGAATGTCTGGTACTACAGCAATTATCAAATCCCATAGATTGAACAGAAAGGAACAATAATCTGAACTGCGTTAACCTGCACCTATGGGAGGATAACATGGTTAGCCCTTCCCAATACTCAACAAAATTTGGGAACAATTTTGCGTGTAAAAAATGTTAATACATGATTTACTTAAAGAGGCTCTGTCACCAGATTTTGCAACCCCTATCTCCTATTGCAGCAGATCGGCGCTGCAATGTAGATAAGAGTAACGTTTTTATTTTTAAAAAACGAGCATTTTTGGCCAAGTTATGACCATTTTTGTATTTATGCAAATGAGGCTTGCTAAAGTCCAACTGGGCGTGTTTAAAGTAAAAGTGCAACTGGGCGTGTATTATGTGTGTTACATCTGGGCGTGTTTACTTCTTTTACTAGCTGGGCGTTGTGTATAGAAGTATCATCCACTTCTCTTCAGAACGCCCAGCTTCTGGCAGTGCAGACACAGCGTGTTCTCGAGAGATCACGCTGTGTCGTCACTCACTTCCTGCCCCAGGTCCTGCATCGTGTCGGACGAGCGAGGACACATCGGCACCAGAGGCTACAGTTGATTCTGCAGCAGCATCGGCGTTTGCAGGTAAGTCGATGTAGCTACTTACCTGCAAACGCTGATGCTGCTGCAGAATCAACTGTAGCCTCTGGTGCCAATGTGGCCGACACGATGCAGGACCTGGGGCAGGAAGTGAGTGACGTCACAGCGTGATCTCTCGAGAACACGCTGTGTGTCTGCACTGCCAGAAGCTGGGTGTTAACGAACAGAACTGGATGATGCTGATTCGTCAGCATCATACACTCCCATTCCTAACGCCCAGCTAGTAAAAGAAGTAAAAACGCCCCGATGTACACACATAATACACGCCCAGTTGTACTTTTACTGTAAACACGCCCAGTTGTACTTTTGCAAGCCTCATTTGCATAAATACAAAAATGGTCATAACTTGGCCAAAAATGCTCGTTTTTTAAAAATAAAAACGTTACTGTAATCTACATTGCAGCGCCGATCTGCTGCAATAGCAGATAGGGGTTGCAAAATCTGGTGACAGAGCCTCTTTAAACTTCAACTCTTCTATTATGGAAGACACTCCTTAATCTCTATGGCCAGCTTTAAGATGGCTACACTTAGGCTGGGGTTACATGGAGACTTTTTGTAACCACAGTCATAACTTTTTTTCACTATATGAACTTAGAAATGTCCTTTTGTACTGAAATTATTTTAGTTGACATAAAATTATCTTCTGAACCAAGTGTTAGCCGTAAATTACAATTTATATGTAAGGGAAAGTCCTTATATGTATGCCATGTCCCAGTGGCAATCAATTTTCTGCTCAGTTATCAACCCCTCTTAAAGGATTATATAGTTTTCCACAATTCATAATCTACATTTTTATTTGGGATCGGGAATGGTCTGGAATGGAAAATACTCATATTTATGCTTTACCAGACAGAGATTTTTTTGGTCCAATACTGTTAAAAGATAAATTAGATCTTTAGTTTGTAGTTTTCTTCAGAACTGGCCCTCTGTATATTGGGGAGCATGAAGTTTATATAATTTAATTAATAGGTTAAATTGGCATGAACCAGGATGTTGTGTCTAGCTAATAGGCAGGTCTCTAATTGGGTGATACCCAAGACCCCGTCAATAGAGGCTTGGATGAACTCTGTTGAATGACAGTAAACTGTGAAAAACTGATCTAATGGAAGAGAGAAATCCTAAAGGGTTATTCCCGTATCAAACATTTATGGCATATCCACAGGATAAACCCAGCCGTATCGTTACAAATGGTAAAGTATTCTTTAATTGTTATAGTATTTCTGAAGTTGGGGAGATGTGTTTAGCCTATCAAGTATTTCAACCCCAATGTCACTATTCCTAAAAAAAAAAACAGTTCATCTCTGCCCTAAATAAATCCTAAAATCCTAACACCACCTGCTTCCTTTCATTTAGTGAAAAAAGACTCGGAGGAGTTGAAAAACTCAAGGTTAATTAGATTATCATCACTCATTTCTGATATCTTAATCTGCACCATCAGGCCTTCACTGAGCAGATGATTTGATTCATTCCAAAAGTCTTAACTTTTTTGCTTCTGTACACCAAATAAAATCATCGGTGTGCACATGAATGAGATACCAGATTCTTTTTCAAATATCAGTTGAAGACCAGGGACAGTGATACATTAAAAAAAAAACTCATATTTATTCATTATGGCATCAAGAAATATATGTTTTCACTGCAAATAGGATTATTAAATTAAGTTCAAACTTTCGGCCATGTTGCGATGATTGTGGGCCGAAACAGCAGAAAATTGTAAACAAGATTCATACCTATAGGCTGGTTCAGATGGGTGCAATGTATTTAACAGTCTGTACTACAGACCTAATATCCATACCCCCTGTGGTTCTACTGAACTTAGATCACTATGGGGTCCACGCTAACCTTAGTTCGGTTCAGTCTAACCACCAGGGGTCCAGGTGTTGGGTTTGTAATACGGACTGCTAAAGATGGGGGCAATAGGTCTGTTTAGGCTGGGTTCGTTTTTGTTTTAGTTTTTACCAAAACAACAATCAAAGGCTGTTCTACAACTGAAGTGAGACTAGGATTGGACTGGCCAACCAGAGAACACTGTAATGGGCCCCTAATACAAGAGTGTCCAAAGTCCAGCAGAAGACAACCCCATTTGGCGTTCACTTTTGAGCCAATCGCTTGCCACTAGGGCCTATTTCTTATGGGTTGGTTCACAAATAATCTATTAGACCTTATTGCTGATATGTCCTATGTGTGCAATGATATCAATAAAGATTACATTTAAAGGTGGGCTCTATATTTACTTGTTTCTAGACCTCATTAAAAAAGCTTGTGTCCAATATTTATTGAATGTAGCTTCAAGTTAAAGCAAACATTTAGGACTGAATTAGGTAGTCTAGGATTTAGTGAATCCATACACTCATAGTGGCAAAGTCCAACAACCATCGGAGGGCTCAAGGCCTGGTCTCCTATCTAACCATTACTGGGACAGATTATTTTGATGTACCTCCAGATTGTGTGTATATTATACACAGTAGGCCTAAAGGTTCTCTTACGCGGCCCGACGTGGGCAGTGTAAGTGAGTGCCGATCAATGAGACAGCTCGTTGATCGGCGCTCGTTTGCTCCTTTCACAAGGAGCACTGTATGGGGAAGAGTGCTCATTACTATGATCGCTCGTCCCTATACATTTCTATCATGTCGGCAGCACATCTTCCTGTTTACACAGGGAGACGTGCTGCCGACAACGATAATATTTTTGACTGTATAAATGATGCAATCAGCCGATGAATGAGCTTGTTTCATCAGCTGATCTTTGCCCGCTTTACACAGGACAATGATTGGAAACAAGCGTTCTGTAAACACTCGTTTGCCCAATAATTGGCCAGTATAAAAGGGCCCTAATACATCAGCATGTCCACATCTTTATTGGAACATACCATTTAGAAACCCCCCTCCCTGAGCTCGATTCATCCCTTACCAAGGTCATAGAAGTACCACTGAATAGCAGGGTCAGGCCTCCACAATCTACTTCTCCTTGTACTGACAGTCAAAAAGCCCCTATTATATTCTAGCAGTGGTATTTATAAGTCGTAAAGAAGTGCATTATGTAAAAAACAAACTTGAAATGTAAGAAACAAAATATACGATAATCAAAATTTTACCGCTGACAACTAACAATTCTGTGTAGCTTTTAATATGAAACTTAGAACTACAATTTTATCCAGGATTCTAAAATAATGGGCTAAATGGTTCAATTTGTATCTGCTAGAAAAGTACTATACCATTTGCTGAATTTGTATGGACCTGCTGTACTTTATACATAGCATAGTAGGCAATTAAATTTAACCATTTCATGCATTTTCTTCTTGTCTCCCAAGCCAATTGCTACTGCATGGAGTTGTTCCTCTGCTACTATTTCCATAAAGCCATTGGAATAAAGAGTTTCTGTAGTCATTCCATTGAGAATCTGAAAATAATGATACAAATGAATTTCACAAGATGTGATACATAACTGAGTTTATATCTAAAGAGCACATATTGTAATAATTTGTATTTAGACTTATGTTACATATTTATTTCAAAACCATTATTTAAAAAAATACAGTGCAAAAATATATTCTTAAAGGTTATGGACGCCGTTGGGGTATTTGTTTTGTTAATTAACGCATATATTTAGTGATTAAAAAAAACACTTTTTTAATTGACTTTTATTAAACTGTTTCTCATCGGCAGCTTCTATGTATCACATTACATAGAAGCTGCAGAATGCCGTTCTGAACCGAATCCGTCAGTGAGCCACACTGACGGCTCAGCTGACAGCGGCTCCTGTGATTTTCTTGGCTTAGTTCTGATCAGAACTGACCTTAGAAAATCAATTACAAATGTGTTTTTTATCAATAAATAAATGAATTTCAATTAAAGAAAAAACACCACAAAGGTGTTCATAGCTTTTAAAGAAATAATACCGTTTCTTAAATAGTCAGCAGATGAAATTGGTGAGGGGCAAGAAATTGGGACTACCACCAGTGTTCTGGATAATAGAATCCGAGTACCCATTATAGGATAGGATGCCTTTAGCTTTGATCAGCCACAAAAAAGGACGGTGAACTTTATGTTATAAGTAAAAAAGTTATATATTTCTTGTTATAAAAGCATAATTCTGCAGAAAATGAAAAATAAAATAGCTTATAGGTTAAAGAAGCAATCCTGGGTAATGCACTAGAACTCTTTATATCTGAAAATCATCTGAAAAAAGTTGTTTTCAATGCCACTGTTTATGCCCATTGGACTCAATGGGGAAAAACTGCAGCAAGCCCTAACAAATGTGCAATTTTGAAACACTAAGGCCCCCTAATTTTTAAAAAACTAAGGCTGTAACCGTCTGTACGGTCGGTAGTATAGGAGCACGGTCCGTAAATGCAAAAAATAGGACGTCCTATGTTTTTCGGGTCATTTCTACGGCCCGGACACAATTATGGTCGTGTGCATGAGGCCTAAGAGCTCATGCGTATGGCCATATTATGGATCTGTGTTATATGTATACAGTACCTATAGAACTCTGTGTGCCTCTGGATTTATACCAAACACTAATTATTTTTTTTCTTTCAAGGATTCGATATGAAAATTAAAATGAAGTGCAAACTGTTTCTCTAGTGCCACCTATAGGGGGTTATTCTGTAAATCAGTGTCTGACCATTTATATAGCCCTATATAGTTTGGCTTTGTGAGATGCCTTTGCAATAGCTCTTGGAAGGCATTGAATCTTCTTGCATTAATCCAGCTGGCAGGGAGACTTAAGGGCAATGCCCCCTAGGGGAAAAAAGTAAGGAAAAAGTTCTCCACCAGAAGAAAACACTCTCTCGTTCCATGCTTTATCATATGGTGTATTACAAAAGAATCTGGCACTGTACTACGTGGCAGCAAACAGAGTTTCTACCCGGTAGTAACAAGGACAGGTAGGAACGCTGTGTACTGCCTTATAGAAGCCCAAAGTGTGAATGATGTAACATCTGGAGGTTGTGTTGTTTCTATTGTAAAAAAAATATATGCTAGGTGTGAACAAGTCTTACAAAGTGGACAACAATGGTACCATTTGATTAATATTTGCCATAAAGAAATCCATCACATTCTTAGGCAAAGAAAGCCTTTAAAAGCAACACTAGTGTGAGGTTATTATATTTTATCATATTTTTTTTCAAAACAGTTATGTTACTTTTTTGGGGTCCAGTAGGTTTGGAGATGAAACACAATGAAATAGAACCCCCAAATCCCAACATTTATAATTGTCATATGAACCACTGTCTGAAAATGTCTTTACAAGATCCCCTATGTTTCTTGGGAATGGAACTGTATTGTAAAGTCCGGTGGCTTTCCTCATCTTTGTGAGTCGTCCTAGCCATTTTTAAAAATGTTAAAAAGTTTCCAGAAATGTCACCACTTTCTCACCTCCATGACTACTTATTTCAAAGGTGTCTCAAAACATTCCTTGCCCTCACTGGTCACTATTGGGGCTCTTAGAAAAATGCAATTGGTTGAGCTGTTTCCTTTAAAAAGGCAACATGCATTTTATTTATATAGATTTATTTTTATTTATATTTTTCCTAATTATTTTATTCAATAAAAAAATTTAAAAATTCAGTCTAGAGAAATATATTTCTTTCCAGCCATATATTCATTCATCTGTGTGCGGAATTAGAGGAACTGAGCAGACAGATCACTGGCTTCAAATCATCAGCATAAAATAAGCTATAACCCGAACCACAATGCCATTTTTCTTTAATATGTGATTCATAGAGGCAGTGTACTCGTTCTATATTACTGGCTGTAATGCAGGCCTGGGTAGTACTGATAGGGAATGTTTTGCTTTGTATTGTTTGCTTTTGGATACATAAGTCATATCATGTCTGGTTAGGCAAGAGGGTATCCAATATAGACTATTGAATGAGGCATCGGAGTAGATTGAAGGCACATTTAACAATGCTTGGCACAGATAATAATTGACATTATATATTTTATTTGCCTTTTTCTATTGCAGTATATAAGTAGGGAAAATAATAAGACCCCATGCATAATACATGAGAGCTACATTAAGTGTAGGAAATGTGTTGTCATGTTTTAAAGGTTGATAAAGTTTCACGCGTTTGACAGCTCCTTACGATCCGAAAGACTCTAAACAGCTTTGCACGTGTAAAGTAAACTGATATACAGAATGTCAAATAAATAACAAGCTGAAGAACGTTCCGGGGTATCCTTTGGATATATTTGGGCTACTCAGTAAAAGATCATGGGAGCAAACAGTTACCGTACTTGTGCTTCCTATCAGCAATCCCATTGGAGAACACTACAGTAAGCATCTGAATGGCTGAAATCAGGGAACAACAGATTGTATTTAAAGAGGCTGTCACCACATTATAAGTGGCCTATCTTGTACATGATGTGATCGGCGCTGTAATGTAGATTACAGCAGTGTTTTTTATTTAGAAAAACTATCATTTTTGACAGAGTTATGACCTATATTAGGTTTATGTTAATGAGTTTCTCAATGGACAACTGGGCGTGTTTTACTATATGACCAAGTGGGTGTTGTGGAGAGAAGTGTATGACGCTGACCAATCAGTGACCAATCAGCGTCATACACTTCTCTCCATTAATTTACTCTGCAGATAGCGATATAGCTATATCACTATCTGCAGTCTCATACACACACACTAACATTACTGCAGTGTCCTGATAGTGAATATACATTACCTCCAGCCAGGACGTGATGTGTATTCAGAATCCTGACCACTTCTGTAGCGTCTCTGTTATTTACATCTCGCGAGATTACGCTGTAAGCGGTCATTCACAGCGAGATCTCGCTGTGCTGTGCTGTAGTCTCACAGAGAAGTGCATAGAAGTGGTCAGGATTCTGAACACACATCACGTCATGGCTGGAGGTAATGTATAGTCATTGTCAGGACACTGCAGTAATGTTATAGTGTGTGTATGAGGCTGCAGATAGCGATATATCGGACGGAGAGAAATGTACACTTCTCTCCACAACGCCCACTTGGCCATATAGTTGTCCATTGAGAAACTCATTAGCATAAAGCTAATATAGGTCATAACTCCGTCAAAAAAGATAGTTTATCATAATAAAAAACACTGCTGTAATCTACATTATAGCGCCGATCACATCATGTACAATATAGGCCACTTATAATGTGGTGACAGAGCCTCTTTAACTGTGCAGCAGGTGTTGATAAGATAGGCTTCAAATTGTGTGTTACCGCAGTTAATTTATAGCGAATAGCCATGTGTAACTTGGAAGCTCTTGTTCCAAAAGGGAACCCATTGGGCCTTTTCCATGCAGTTTGCAAAAAAAAAAAAAATCTTACTAGAGATCTAGCAGAACAAGGCCCCTTCGTGTTCAATAAAAATTTCAAAACTGTTTTTCAATATTTTACTTCCATGTTAAGATATGACCTCTGGAAATTACAGGCCCAAAGCCTTAGGCTGCACTACTGAAATAGTGAGCATAAATAAATCAAATCAATCAATTAATAAAAATATTTATACATATGCAAACCGTGTCTCTAGTGCCACCTATAGGTAACTACCTTGCAAGTTAATGTCCAACCCATTAATAAGCCTTGAAACATGAATCGGGATGGTATTGGTTCTCCTTGCAGAGATCCAGCTGGTGTAGAGAGTCTGACAGGCAATGTAGTAGCTCTGCAGTAGAACTTTATGTAGCAAACACTCAGGGGGGAAGTATTAAGGCTGGCGTTTCATACGCCAATCCTAAACTAACATACATTAACGTGAAATGCGCAAGTTTATGAAGAGGTGCACAGGCCTTTTAACAAATTTGGCGCATCTTGGACTGTGCCAAAGCCAGAAATTTAAAGCCTGCTATGAGAAGGTGTAGATTTGCTCTATAACATGAAGTCAATTTCTGACGTAATAAGCAATAAACTCGCCGGAGCATTGGTGGTCCCAACCCTCCTGGCTAACATCACCCACATTTGTCTCCTATCCCCCATATTCTGTAGATTGCTCAGATTTACAGCATGAGCTCATAATTCCCCTCTAACTTTTGGATCTGTTTTATGTTCAGCCTTAAACCTGGACCCCCCGTGGTTAAAGTGAACGGAACTTAGAGATCACCACATGGTTCTAAGTCTGATTCGTTTGAACTGCATGGAATCCGGGTCTTGCCTTAATACGGACACTACAATTAGGCCTAATTCACATGTGTGTCAATTTTTTTTTTAGTTAAACAGTTAGTGTATACATGATTAGACATTGTTATCATTTTTTTACATTTTTTCACAAGTCAGGAAATATTATAAATTAGATTCTAATTTATAACATTTCCCTGTGCTGGTCACTAGAGGGAGCAATTCCCAAAATTGCAGCATTGGCATGTGGTAAAGCAACCACATTGCTTTATGCTGCAAATTTGGTGTAAACACACACGCTCTAGTGAGCTCACAGAATCCCCCCTCCCTTATCCTGGCTAGTGCCAGGAGAAAGGAGGGGTTTGAATTTTCAAGCCTCCTACACTGTGTGCCGCCATTTTTTGAGCGAATACACAGTGTAGTAGGCTTACATACAGTGGTTATAACACAAAACATACATAAACATGACTTACCTGCTCCTGCTCTCCCTCCTGTTCGTCTGCTCCCTCCGCTTGCTTCTGAACACATGCCCGGAAGCCGCAACCGGAAGTAGTCATCTTACTGTCCGGCCGCGGCTTCCGGTCCACAAGAAAATGGCGCCGGATGTCGCTCGGCCGAAGACCTTCCATTTGGACTGTGTGGGAGCGGCGCATGCGCCGTTCCCACACAGACGGTGTACTGCATAGTGAATGGAACGGCTCCCGTTCGCATTCTCTATGGGGCTGTATGTGCCGTATTCCATGTCTGTATGTGTCGTTAATCGACACATACAGAGATTTAAAAAAAAATGGCAGCCCCCATAGACAAGAAAAAGTTGAAAAAAAAAAAGTTAAACACAAACACACAAATAAATAAACTTTTTTTGAATAAAACACTAAAAGCAAAATTATCTAAAAAATTTTTTTTCCGCGACACCCTTCCTTTAAAGAGACACCACATTATAAGTGCCCTGCCTCCTACATAAGGAGATGGGCGCTATAATGAAGGTGACAGCAGTGCTTTTTATTTAGAAAAACGATCTATTTTTACCACGTTAGGAGCGATTTTAGCTTTATGCTAATTACTTTCTTAATGCTCAACTGGGCGTGTTTGTATTTTAGACCAAGTGGGCGTTGTATTGCTCCCAATAATTTTTTACTAGTAAACTAAGTGTCCAATGGCCACCTCAATACCTATAGAACAGTGTTTCCCAACCAGAGTTGCCTGGAGCTCCCTGCAGTCTGATCGGAGCTTCCCCAGGAGACAACAGCAACAAGAAATGCAGCTTTTACAGTAGGGATGGACCACACGAAGCAGGCAAATCTTGGCCAATGTATAGATGATATAATACTTTACTTGCCCTGACTTCAATCTTTGAGGTAGAAATAGGAGCAGGGTCATGGTAATAAGGTTGGGAATGACTGTTCTTCTACAATATCTGTTCAGTGTAGGCATTGGGAATCTTTCTGAGATCAACTCTAGATATCATATTCTCTTCAAAATCTGATTCCATGTTTTGGTTGGTTATCATTTTAATATACATTGTATTGGGCAATATATTCACACAATTATGGGTTTTCTGGGGTTACAATATTGATCTTTAGGACCTCCATCGAGCCACAGATCGGAAGAAGCACTTAGGCCCTGTGTGTGACTGCGTCTGGTACTGCAGCAATTCACTATATTCTGATATTAATCAGGGGTGGGTTAATAGGGACCCTCATCAATCAAAAATTAAAGGCCCATCCTAAGGAGAGGTCACTAATGTTTTAGTCCTGGAAAGACCCTTTAAGCTTTACGTACATCACACAGAAAGAGAGCTCAGGTAGAAGTAGTGGTGGTGTTGGTGAAGAAGTAGTCCTGTGCACTTGGGTAATATACTATAAAATACATGGACTGTGTCGGGGAGAAAGCTTCCAGGAAAATACTACAACATTTAGGTGGTCTTTGTATTTGACAAATACGCTGCTGCTTTTATATTCAATTTATATCACAATTTAGCATAAGTTAATCACAAACTGAACAGCGCAAAGCGGTAACGTGATCATGGGGGACAGAATGTGATATCCATGGATTACAATAAAAATCTAAGATAAATAGCCTGCAGATTGATCCACTGCTCAGAATTAGCTCTTAAATAGCAGTTAATGGCGACGTCCCACAGAGTTCAAATGGTGGATTTACCTTGTTTGAAACTGGGCCTTTTAAATAATCTCGGTGTAGAAAGCCTTCTCAGCCTCATAATTTGTTGGATCTAGAATAGAACTTTGCCCATAAAGGCTCATTTAGTATAATCAGAGAACAGGGAGGAAACGCCATGCAGATCATAACCTAATTGTATTTTAAGCCCACGGTGAACCACCGAGCCACTGTAGAACCCATAATATTAAAGTGCAGCACCAAATAATAAAACATACATCTGCTCATAAATGTTCCTTTTATCGGTCTGCACAGAATTTCACTTGTTAGAGCATCAGTTAGTGCTCCAGAGCTGCAACCCTAGCCAGCCATTTTGGAGTTAGAAGGCTGAGTTGCAATACTCGAAACAGAACATGGGCAAGAGTGGCAGTGTTTCTAGAAATGTTTATTTAATTGTAGACTGTCTCTTTAAAGAGGTTGTCCCACTATTAAATGTTATAGCAATAGAATTAAGCATTCAAAATTGATTAGTTTTGTAATTTACCTTATGTTACAAAAATGTTCCAGTTGTGAGATATTCCATTTACAGCTTTATAATGGTGCCCCCTGGTGTGCACATCCTGCGACTGAGCTGATTACGGGAGGACGCACATGCTCAGTTCCACTCTCCGACTGCTACCAGCCAATAGAAAATGCCTTTTCTACAGCAGAAAGGACACGCCCCCTGAGCTGCCAACCTGAAGAAAATCTAGCAGAGTAATTGAAGAAATGAATGGAGAGATCTATGGATCTATGTAAGATCTATGTGCTGGTTCTAGTTTTGTTATAAAGAGATTGACATGCGCTATATTATGCCTAATTTTCCATTAATTCTAGGACAACCCCTTTAATTCGTCCCTGCTCTTTTCTCCACCTTCATACATTCCTCATCTACTTGGGAAAGGCACTTGAGCAGGCCACACAAACTCCTCCTCTTATGGTTTCTATTCAATGCAATGTTTGGCAAAACCTAGGACAAAACAACTATAGAAATCTAGTGAGACATGTTTTAGCGTGTTCCCTGAAGCAAAGCCATACATGTAATATAATAAAATAGCTGTAGATATGCATTAAAGGGTGACTCTGTGTGTGCCGCTGCGTCTCTGACCAGAATCCATAATACTGCAGTTCTACTGAACCGAACGTAGATCACCATACTGTTTTGAGACATTAATGCCATCTGAAACTAGGCTAATAGTGGCAGCGGAAGAAACTGCCAGCAGATCAGGTGATGACTCGGGCAACCGTACAACACCTGAAGCCTCTCCTGTAAAGTTACAATTTATTATAATCAGAGTTTTGTAGGAGAGGCTTCCATAGAATTGACCATTTATGTGGGTGCTGCTACCTACTTAGCAGCTTTCCTAACTATTAGATTTTTAGAAAATACTTTAGGCATTGACACAGCAACAGAACGCCCGGCTTTCCCTGCTGGATCTTCTGCCATCACTAGTGGCATACATAACTGCAGTGAGTCTTAGGCCGGATTCACATGAGCGTGTTCGGTCCGTGATATACTGACCATATGTCAGCAGTATTTCCCGGACCGAACACACTGCAGGGAGCCGGGCTCCTAGCTTCATAGTTATTTATGATGCTACAAGTCCCTGCCTCGCAACGGAAAAACTGTCCCGTACTGAAAACATGATTATAGTACGGGACAGTTTTCCCGCAGCGAGGCAGGGACTCCTAGCGTCGTACATAACTATGATGCTAAGAGCCCGGCTCCCTGCAGTGTGTTCGGTCCAGGAAATACTGCTGACATATGGTCAGTATATCACGGACCGAACACGCTCGTGTGAACTCTGTGTTCTGCCATTCCTCTGTTATTCCACCTAGAAATGTATCAAAAAATTAACAACTGGGTGTTACCATTCCCCTTGTCAATAAAGTGTGTTCCTACACAGTCTGGCACGGTTAGCACTGATTGGCCAATGTCAGACAATGTAGGGACACACCCCCAACTGGTAACACCCAGTTGTTAATTTATTCATACATTTCTCAGAGGAATAACAGAGGAATGGCAAAATGCAGATGTTATATTATGGAAATACAAATACTTAGAAAACCAGACATGTCATGAGAGCTGACAGCTCCTCTTTATGTAATATGTATAGCATTATATGACTGACTTTTCTTAGCGAGTGTATCAAAACCTGTATATATGTAGATTGTTTGATGCATATTAATAATATATTCATTGCACCGTCCTAAACAAGTATGTATCTTTTTGAAGAAGCGTTTGTTTGAACATTCCTTCATTATAACACAGAAGTAATATCAATATATTTAGACCCTCATTAATTTTTCAGAGAAGTGATTAGCATTTTAAGGCAAACAAGGTGTACATTGTTCGTGGGACATGACCCTGCTGTCATAGAATTATATCCATGATTAATGATCGCTAGAGCCGCAGAGCTAAAAGTTTGAGTGATTATGAATAGATTATTAGCCAGATAAGAAAAAAATGAATGAAGGAGATGAAATCACAGCTGGTGCCTAAATGATCGGTTTTGATAGCTCCGTCATCCTTCTAGAAAAGCGATAAATATAGTCCAAGAAAAAGAAAATATTTCAAATTTATCTACAGAAAATATCGCGGCCAAATGCGAAAACGGATAAAATGAAAAATATGTTAATATCAAGTTCGCATTATTTTCCAAATATGAGGATAGTCAGATGGCTATTGTGCTTTTAATTTGATTTCCCTAGGGTGCCATCTTGATGTAATTCACATTCTGCAAACCCAATCTTCTCTGGTCTTTATTTGGGGTTGACAGTGATGAGAATGGTAAATTAGCACGGTTTTAGAGCCAGAAGAAAACCAAAAACAGTTCTTCTACAGTGTTTCCCATTGATAAGTACTGGGATACTTGTAATGAGGAGTACACACAGGTTTAATGGGCAGACTATTGTAAAGTAATTGTCAGGAGGTGTCACAATATGCACACTTAGTTCCATAGCTTTCCCACAACTACTCCAGTCTAGCACAGTAGAAGTGACAAGAACAACTACCCATAAAATGAAACAATGCGGGAGATTTACTAAGCAAAATTGCACCACAAAAGTGGAGTACATGGCGTGTGCCAAATTTACTTTTTATGTGTTTCAGACCATTTTTATAGCTTCCAGTTTAGAAAACTGTGCGTGGAAAAAAGAAACCCTAAATTTATGATATTCGCCATTTGTTTTGGCACAAAATACTGTTGTAAAGTGTGCCAGCCATCAAATGGCATAAGGAAGGGAATAGGGTCTAATATATCTAGCGAGTTGTGTTAAATTTAGTACTCCATGTGTGACACATTTTTTTCGCTTTTTTTTAATTTCCAGTTGCTTATATAGCGCCAGCATATTCCCCTAACGCTGTACTGGGATTTTCAACATTCACATCAGTCCCTGTCTCCAATGGAACTCAGAATCTAATTTTCAGACACACACACACTAGAGCCAATTAAGTAGGAAGCCAATTAACTGATTATTATGTTTTTGGAGTGCTGCAAGAAACTGAAGTACCCGGAGAAAATCCACGCAAATACGGGGAGAACATCCAAACTCTATGTAGACAGATTCTAACCCAGGACCTAAGTGCTGCAAGACAACAGTGCAAAGCACTGAGTCATCGTTCTACAATTTATGACATTTGCGCTGACCTGTAACATTATGCACTTTTTGACACTATTGATAAATCTCCCCCGATGTTGCTGTTCAGGAATTTTTGGGAACTGCACCACCTTCATTTATTTTTACAAAAATGGCATACCATGTCTTCTGCCAAGCTGCTTTTGCCCTACTCTACTATCAGCACAGTGCAGTTGAGCTTCCAGGCAACTTGTACCCAGTAACCAGTCTGTCTCAGTTTACCCAGGTGTTTGGCGATAGAATGAATTGGCAGGGAGCTGACATCAGATAAGGGGCAATGGGTCTCAGGAGTATTTACTGTTAACCTACTTAGGAGTGGAACCTCTTTAGAATCAGCAAACTGACAAGATCTGACTGGGCATCAATACTGGTTATCTTACGGAAACAGGCAAAAGAGGACCAAAAGTCCTCAAGAAACCATGACCAGAAGAATTACTGTTAACTAAATACATCCCATGGTGCAAAGCCAGATTGGGGGGTGATCCACTCCCTTATAAACATAACATACATGATACAACTAAATACTTGGATACTGTGTCTCTTATCTTCTATGATTACATAGCCATAGGTGTACATTGTGGAGGTGAGCCCCATAGCAAGATCAAAAGTGACCATATGACTGGTGAGGGCTAGTGGTAAACAGGGCTGTCCTTAGATTTGATGGTGCCCTGTGCAGTACCTACCATTGACATACCGCCCCCTATAAAGTATACAATATAGTGGCTAAATAATACAATGATACAGTAACCATACCATACAGTGCCTAAATAACACTGCACAACCCAAATACTAGGAAAGGTAGCTGGATCTGTATCATTGCCTCCCTATAGGTTCAGGCACCAAGTGTGAGATCAGGGGTGAAATCTTCAGGTCCCCAGGCCATTCAGACCAGTGGTGCCATTTCAGTAGTGACAAGTGATGTGCCCTGTGCGACGTGGTTTGCCATTTCACCAGTTTTGCTGGCCCTTAGAATGCAATAAGGGAATCGATTCACTTATTAGTCTTATAAATTTGCGAATCTCAAATATTCAATCAGCCACATCAACTCTTCCAGTCTTCTCACCTACTGTTTATTATGAGTAAAGTGCTAATGAAAAATACAGCAACGCTTCTTTCATAATTAGTCTGATTATTTTGTGTTCCCTTTCTAGCTATTATGGCACAAAGATATAATTACTAGTCTGTTGGTTATATATGAGAAATAAAAAGTTCGTAGTTCAGCTCACCCTTGGAGTTTGGACTGAGAGGCTTGCATGAGGCGATGCTCGGAGCAGTACGTTGAGCCGGTTTCAGGTGCAACCTTGTGTACTTGGAATAGAGAGAAACTCCAGCAACCGCATAGTAGATAGAAGTTAAAAACTAACTTTTAATTAAAAAACATGATAAAAACCATACGTGAACCTATGAAAAATAGAGGAAAACCATTGACGCGTTTCGGACAACCTGTGTGTCCTTAGTCGTGGTCCTAAGGACTGCTTTATTATTTCTGCAAAAAACTGAAACCTTAAGGAACGGAGACAAACGGAATCATTACCATTGAAATCAATGGTAATGCAAACTAAAGCTATGGTTTCCATTGATGGTTTCGTCCAACAGAAAGGTCTGAAGGAAACCCATCAACGGAAACCAAACGCTGATGTGAACACGCCCTTAAACTGCCCAAAAAATGTTCCCTGCAAATTGCAACTTTTAGGCCTTTCGCGACTTTTCTATGCCAGAAAACTGAGAGAGAACTTTTCTACGCCAGGAGACACAACAGAAAGGTTAAGGACTGCTCCCTACTGAATTACAAATGTTAGAAGACCTTATATCATTTGTGTTTTGCTATACTCCTCATAAACCTACAATATCATGTGTCTCCTTTTCATTTGGCTATAATGTTGCCTAATCTGTATAGTCCCTTTCATTTCCACAATGGTTTTACAGACATAATATGGAAAATGGCAGCAGTAAGGAGACACGACAGAATTACAAAAAGTAAAAAGCATAATATATAGTCAACCTGTATACATTATTGACTCAGGCAACGTTAATTCATGATGACGTGATCTTTAGATACAAAGTGGATTATTTAAATCCCATCTCTTATGTTGTTGCATTGTCGCTATTACAATTTTGCACTTTTACAAACTACTCTGTCTGGGATACAACCTCGGAAAAATCCCCAAAATACACAGATTATAAATAAAGCAGATTAGGGGGATGGTGGTAAAACAAGACTTTTCTCCACTAGTAGTTGAGTGTCCCATAATTCACGAGAGTATAATATGTGAAGGTCATTCACTTATTTATGGAAACAAATTAAATTATGCCACAAATAAGTTTCTTCAGAGCAGAAAACTGCTAAGTAATTTATTCGCAAATGACTGTTATAAAATTCTCACACTCTACAAATCAAATTACACTACATCACACAAAGCTCGGAGCCATGCGCTCAGATGATTAACGTCAAAACAAATGATTTGCAATGAAAGTTGGATTTCCTCAGATTGTTACAGCCTACAGACATTCTCAGAGTCCTCGAGAAGCAGTGGAAGACATGAATTTTTACTTCAGTTTTAAGAAGCTGTGTAAAGGCGAGTGGCTTATGGCACTAAAATGGCTCCAAGACGCAAGTGACTAAACTCAGTATCGTAACAATAAACAGGAATTGTAATGTGAGGCCATTTACATTTCTGCAGATAAAGTATAATGTATTGTGAAAAGCCTTTCTTTGGGGTAGAGCGTGGCCTAGTGATATTTGATCTTAGTAGCGTCTCAATGTCACAGTGCCTTTTACGGTTGAGGAAGATGAAGAAATTTAGGGCAGTTGATTTGAGGTAATTACTGTAATACAGACAATTGACTTGATCAAGCCTTTGACTTCGTCTTGAGGGATCTTGGTCTTTTTAGAACTTCACTTGGCTACGTTACATCACTACCGATCATTGTGTATAAAAATATTGGGAATGGCAAATGACAACAGATCTGCATATTACTATTATTATTACTATTATGTAACATCAAGTTGATTTCAACTCCTTAGAACAGCTATTCCCGACCTTATTACTATGGAGGTGTAACCTGTAGTCACCACAAGGGGAAGACAAATAACTGTTCATCGATACGGGCCGGTTCACATCACTGTTCGCTTTCTGTTCCGGGGTTCCGTCTGAGGTTTCCGTCGGGTGAACCCCGCAACAGAAAGTGAAACCACAGTTTCCGTTTCAGTCACCATTGATATCAATGGTGACGGAAACATCGCTAATGGTTTCCGTTTTAACGACGGAATCAAAAGCGGAGTCGACTGCACTATTGATTCCGTCGGAAAACCGGAAACCTGACGGAATGGTGACGAACGGAAACCATTAGCGATGTTTCCGTCACCATTGAGATCAATGGTGACTGAAACGGAAGCTGTGGTTTCACTTTCACTTTCCGTTGCGGGGTTCACCCGACGGAAACCTCTGACATAACCCCGGAACGGAAAGCGAACGGTGATGTGAACAGGCCCTACCATAAAAAGAAGCCACTGTAACTGTATAGGCTGTTTCCAGGAAAGGAGATTTGGCACGGACAGGAAGTGGGTCTGTGAATTGTTTCCCGTCAGTGCATGTGAGAACTGTTCCAGAGGTGGCCTTTGTAGTTGTCTGCAGGGAAGCGGTTTGCAGAGGAGAAGGCTAGTGAGTACCCTGAGTGGAAGCAGAGCCGTAGCTGAGCAAACAAGTCGGTCAGGCACCAGATATAAGCAGGGGTCAGTGCCAGAGTGAGGTCTCCCCTACCCCCATTCCTAGAGTAAAGAATTCTGTAATTGTTGCCTAGCACTGTGTTCTGACGAAGTGAGGTCAAGATTGATCCAGACATCCCTTGTTGCTGCTGTGTTCTGGGGAACCCCTGTCCAGGTTGGGAAATCCTGCCTCAGGAGCATTCAAATATTGTTTCTCCAAAATTGTTTCTTCTCTGGTTTAGGTCGTCAGGCATCTCAATGGCATTTTCTTACTTTATTTGTAGTGTCAGCACTGAATTGTTACATTAAACCTGCCATTCGCTTTTCAATAGGAATGTGCTAGCAGCTAAAACTGATGGTACGATTGTGACAGTGGTTGCTGCTCCCTCCTGTAATTGTACCAGAAAAGGGGGGGGGGGTTATCGCTCAGTACTAACAATATTATGTACAGAGTGTAAGTAGGGGAGGGCAAAACTTCAGCCAATAGCTGCAGAGCACTGAGTGATATCAGCGAAGGGGCGTTGTTTTGTCATCCTGCGCAGTACAGCCCAGTAACATGCAGCAGTAGTTGTTATTGCCTGTGGTGTTGAGAACCTATAGTGTACATAGCACCCTGGGGACCAAATAATTAATAACTGTAGTATGTTAAATGATCCTAGTAGACAGGGGCAGATTTTTAAATTTTTTTGGTGGGTGGTAAGATAAAAGTGATTACTCTCCCTATAGACAACACCGCCGGGCTTTTTCTGTTTGTTTTTAAAATAATAGTTTTTATCTATTGGATTTAATTTGTATAAGTGATGTTCCAGGGTCTTTTATTTATTTAGGGGTTTGGGGTCTGAAATTATTCTGAAGTCTGATTTGAGGTCTGAATTTATTTAGGGGTCTGGTTTGGATTTAATTTAAGGTCTTGTCTGTGGTCTGAACTGAGTTTGGTGTCTGTTCTGAATTTGTTTAGGGGTCTAGTATGAGGTCTGGAGAAATTTTGGGGTTTGGTCTGGGGTCTGAAGTAATTTTGGGTTCTAGTCTGAGATGTCATTCTGGGGTCCAGTCTAGGGTCTAAATTTATTTAGGCGTCTGGTCTGGGGTCTGAATTTATTTAGGGTTCTGGTTGGAGGTCTGAATTAATTTTGCGGTCTGGGATTTGATGCCTCCTGCATTTTCTACTTATGTGGTTGCTAGTGTGTGGTACCATTGTTTGTGGAACTTAAACTCCCAGCATGCTGTGATCATTTATCAGAAAATGCTGGAAGTTGTGGTTTCACAAGAGTTGTGATTCCTGTTCTGTAAAAGTACAACTCCCATTGTAGTTTGATGATGATCAATTGTCAGGTCATGCTGGGAGCGTACTTTTACAAAAGTTGTGGAATTTTTTTACCCTGCCTCAGCCAACAAGTGTGCCCTCACCCTAACTGTCACATGGAGCTGGTAAATGCTCTACTCAAACAAAAGTTTTCTATGGGGCCCAGCATTTTATTTTAGTTACCCCCAGTGTTGAATTTCTCAGGCACTATTATTTTGGCAGTATTGTATTTTGGGGCATTGGGTACAGTAATAGGTAATACAGTAATAGTATGTGTTGCTATAGAGGGTGGACTGCAGAAGCAAGGGGCCAAGATGTCTGGGATGAGATGAGCGAATTTCCCGAAATTCATTTTGGGTCCAAATTTATCGAACCGGCCATCAGATTAGATTCAGTCTGAATAAATTCATTGACAGTGTCCCGATTGCCCTGAAAAGTTGTGCATTAGACGCTGAGGTCTTCTAGGACTGTACCCAACGCCTCTAATGCTCTTTAACGCCAAGACAGCATTACCAATGTCAAAGGGACAGCAACATATATATGGCTATGGGTAAACGGATGGTAGCTGGGGGTAGCAAACAGCCTGTTTAAAAACATACTGCAGGTCCTCTCTCTACTCAGCATTGCCTGGTTGGCTGTTTATAGTGCCTATGACTCATATGATGTCATCCGATGAGTCATCAGTGACTCACATCTATATGCCTCATGATATGCCTCATGATATGCCTCATATATGCCTGCAAGGCTTTATAGAAAAACCCATCATGCCGCCGGCCGAGGTCATGTGATTCTTCTTCTGATTTGTAAAATGGAGGCCGCCATTTTGAGCCATTCGACCGAATGATTAATTACGAATTAAATTCATCTAGAATAAATTTGCTTATCGATTACTGGATTTAATCGTTACAAATTCTGCCTGTGACTGCATTTGATCAGTAGTGTGTACCTTTGTATAGTCTGCAGCATGCGAATACTCTGCAGACCTCCTGCGTAGAACGGATATACAGTATGTCCACAATATTATCATTGTATGCAATATAACATATTCAAGGGAATGGAAAGGGGCCCGACCAAACATAGAAATAATTGCGGTGTTGCATGCTGCTTTTTTCGTCCCCAGATTTCAATCCTAGATCTGCCCTACTAGTAGGTCTATTTTACTCATTATGAAAATTTATTTGGAGTTTCACTTTAAGAAGACCTAAAAACACAGGAATGTTTTTTACTGAACAGAAAGTCTTGAACAAAGGCTACTAATGTTAGATTGATCCGTCTGTAATAAACATTTTGAAAGAAACAGCAGCTTGAATTATCTCTGAATTGCTTGTGGTTTTCCGTCCCTCCTAACATTGAGAGATTTATTGTGAAGCAAGAACCCCTATATGTTTTAAATACTACATGCCGAGAATCAAAAATGAACAAGTGTATAGAAAAATGACACAGCCGTAACTACCAGTCCATTATTTATACAGTTGGTAAAGCTTTCCCCTAAATGTAATAGCTTTTTATTTAATTCAGTAGGAAATAAAGTGAAGAGAACACAATTGTTCTCCTGGTTACTCCATGGATGCTAGTTTTTCTAAAGATGGCTTTTTTAAATAATAAAAAAAAATATATAGGACAATATACAAGAATCGGCATGTCAGCTAGAACCACCATTATCTATCTGAAAGGAGCTTTACTTTAAAATTCACTAAAAAAAAATAAAATGATGGTAATAGGGTAAAAAAAAAAAAAAAGAATCAAGCTACAGCTGCAGTCCAAAAGAATGCATTGAATTGTATGAATTGTATTCAATCTTGTGGACTGCAGCTGTTACTCAATAGTTAAAATCATTCAGTGGCATTACAGAAAATTCTCAGTATAGCCCAGGCCTAAATGTAGTTCATAGGTAACAGACCTTAAATTGAAAGACCACCTTATTTTAAGGTCCAACATTCTGTGCCGATTAATTTCTTAATATATCTTTAAAGCGGTCAGAGTTTAGTTTTTCTGATACAGAGCTCCAAATCCCCTGCATAGCCGTAGCATTAAATGCAAAAATTCTGGTTGCCTGCAGCCACCACTAGAGGGAGCTTACTGCATACTGCATACAGTAAGCGCCAAGCTCCCTCTAGTGGTGGCTGAAGTGAGACAAAATTGTATGATTTATCATTATTGGGGTTATGGAGCGCTATATAAATAGATCTGATATGGAGATGCATGGGCTCCATATGAGACCTTATACTTGTGTATTTAAAAAGAAAAAAAAAATATCTAAGCATTTTATGGACATAATATCTATGGCTACTCCTACGTATAAGTTCACTAGACTTAGAGCTAAGAATATACTATACATACAATATGAAGAAAAATAAAATTAGTTTCTAGCTGAAGGACTAATGCAATAAACACTCCTATATCAAGAAAATAAATTTTATTGGATGAAAAAATGAAACCGTCTTCTAATATTAATCAGTAAATATTTAGGACCACTCTCTACCATTAAAACTGTGAGCTCCAGATATTGCAATTGACTTTCAGATACATAAAATGTTCCTGCTTCCGAGAACTAATTATGAAATCGAGCCCTTTGTGGCTGAGCTAATTCTGTTCGGGTTGACTGCGTGTTCAAGTCTGACTCTAGGTGCCCATCTAATGTATACTGTGACCATGCATCCAGGTAGATTGAGGTAATTACCTATCTGAACACTTCCCTTATGATACATTTTATAGTAATGGAGTACAAGCTTTTATTCTCAGCCTGCCAAATTGTTCACATAAAATACACTAATATTGAAATGTACAATGGTCGCTTAAAGTGATTTCACCCCTTCCTCTTTGTGTATCTTAGACTTTGTATCTTCAGATTCTAGCAGAGGAGATGTCAATAATTTCTGATTTTAGATTGAGTGGTAAATTTGTTCTGTTGGGAAAATGTCAAAGTTTCATTGTTAGGTAGAATTATTATGTATAAAGTACAATGATTAAAGAACAATAGATGACATAGTTACCTAGTAATTACTGTAAGGATTAGGCAACTGATAACATCATCAAAGTCATTAACAGAATGTAATTTGGGTTCCCATTTGAAACATTTATATGAGGATTGAACAAATACAATATTTTTACACATATATATATATATATATATATATATATATATATATATATATATATCTCTATCAATAAAGAAATCGCAGCGCCATGTTCTGCGAGTTTGTTTGCTTTCTGTGCGTCTTGGATCGAGGTCCTGCTCACCGGCACCTATGTGCAATATACCTTTTGAAGTCCTGCTTTTCTTTTCGTGTGTGTGTGTGTATGTGTGTGTGTGTGTGTGTGTGTGTGTGTGTGTGTTAGTGTGTGTTAGTGTGTGTTAGTGTGTGTGTGTGTGTGTGTGTGTGTGTGTGTGTGTGCAGTACTGTGAAAAAGTTTTAGGCCGTAGTGGAAAAATGCTGCAAAATTGGAATGATTTATAAAATAATGATAATAGCTTTTATATCAATTATCAAAATCCAAATTATAAAATATCAATTCCAAATCAAAATCCAAAGTGAATGAGCAGAAATCTAAATCAAATCAATATTTGGTGTGAGCACCCTTTGCCTTCAAAACTGCATAATTTCTTCTAGGTACACTTGCACAAAGTCATGGATTTTGTAGGATTATAGTCAGTGTATGAATAACCAATTATATCAAACAGGTGATAATGATCATAGTTTTCTTATGTAGGTTGAAACACAGTCATTAACTGTAAGAGAAATAGGAGAAACAGCTTTGTAGGAGGCTTAAAACTAGGTGAGGAACAGACAAACTCTGCTACAAAGGTGAGGTTATGGAAGACAGTTTTATGTCACAGGTCCATCATGGCAAGACTGAGCACAGCAACAAGACACAGGTTAGTTATACTGTATCAGCAATGTTTTTCAGGCAACGATTTCAAAGCAGACTGGGGTTTCAAGATATGCTGTTCAAGCTCTTTTGAAGAAGCACAAAAAAGCAACGTTAAGGACCGTAGATGCAGTGGTCGGTCAAGGAAACTTAGTGCAGCAGATCAAAGACACATTATGCTTACTTCCCTTCAAAATCAGAAGATGTCCAGCAGTGCCATCAGCTCAGAACTGGCAGAAACCAGTGGGACCCAGGTACACCAATCCACTGTTCCGAGAAGTGTGGACAGAAGTGGTCTTCATGGGAGAATTGCGCCTGAAAAGCCATAGCTTCGATGTGGAAACAAGGTTAAGCGACTCAACATCTGCACGAAAACATAGGAACTGGGGTGCGAAAATTGGCAGTAGATGCTCTGGCTTATGAGTAAAAATATGAAATATTTGGCTGTTTGTTCGCAGAAGGGTTGCTTTATGAGGTGTTTTTTAATTCAGCAGCGTAAAAATATTCCTCGTATGAACTAGGCCGCTTATTCCCCATTGTCATCAATGAAAAGCTGAATGCAGGTGTATTTCAAGTGTATTTTGGAGCATAATACACTCTGGAATGTGCCTGAAAATATGTTGTGTGAACTTGGCCTTAGAGTGATGACTTTTCTCAAAGAAAACAAGAGTATTCCCCACCTCTGCTACCCCTCCCTTCCTAGGGCTGGAAGTTAGGGACTGGGGACAGGAAAATCTCAAGACATGTTCAGGTGTATTGTCGTCTTCCATGGGCTATGTCTGATGTTGCAACTCAGTCCCATTTAAATTCTGGTATAATCCGGCCGTGTTATGATAATGAGATGTGTACACAGGACCAGCTGAAAAGTCATCTAGAAACAGTAAGTGTCAAGCTATTTTGAGTGTCCAGTAAGCGGTGTGAATTTGGCAACATTTGTGTCTAAATAAACTGATATATATGATAGTTCTATGTAAAATATAATTGCTAATATAACAATCAGTATTTTATTCAACACTGATAGACACAACATGTATAGAATAATTTAAATGTATTCAAACAAGCAAAGAAAGAACTGTTAATTCTAAAATCCCACTTAACACCGCCACAAATATCATAAATCTGACGTGTCTGAAAATAGAAACATATTCTAAATTACAAACCTATTTTACCATTTGGTGGTAGCCCTTATTAAACGCACTGTGTGTTATTGCTGTGAGCTGTCAGCAGACCAAATGAAAAATAGGTTTAATAGTCGCTCCTTGACCTGTTTTATATTTTATGTCAATTATAACAGCACAGAACCGTGCATAATTATACAGCATAGAGGTATGAACAGTAGAACATTATTTGTATTTTATACTGACTATTAATTAGAAAACAAACCACTATTCTTTATTTCAAATGTGGCTAAAAAGTTTTAATATATGTATACATAAAAAAATATTATAAATATTTAAAAATAAAATATAGTAGGAACAGATAGAAAGGCATAGATAGATAGATAGATAGATAGATAGATAGATAGATAGATAGATAGATAGATAGATAGATAGATAGATAGATAGATAGATAGATAGATAATGAGATAGATAATGAGATAGATAGATAGATAGATAGATAGATAGATAGATAGATAGATAGATAGATAGATAGATAGATAGATAGATAGATAGATAGATAGATAGATAGATAGATAGATAGATAGATATGAGATAGATAGATATGAGATAGATAGATAGATAGATAGATAGATAGATAGATAGATAGATAGATAGATAGATAGATAGATAGATAGATAGATAGATAGACTAAATTATACCACTTTTAAGTCACCCCTTCCAACTTTCCAGTTGTACTATACTGTATATGTAAATGATCAGTAGGTTTAGGGCACCTTTTTTTCCTACCAGATTTCAACAAGACTCTTTCAGAAATCTTTAGGAAAGTCTTGCAGACAGACAATCGATAGTTATAATAAAGATGCCAATTACAAAGAGGAATACTATAGAATTGTCCATTATCTTTGTGTTAGAGAACATTCTATATCTGGCAATGATTTCCGTTATGATGTAACTGTGAATGTGTATCCTCTTAACCCTTGTCCTATGGAAAAACACTCATGAAACATAGTAATATCATTATATATCCTCTGCTGCACAGACAACCTCAGCTCTGCTACATCTGTGAAACAAACACTCTGATTTCTAAACACACTTGAAGACAAAGACAATTAATAGTTTAATAAAAAGTTAAAACTAGGTTACGACCGGACCACAGAGCATTATTGAATAAATGATTGCATGATACACAATTACATCTATATCCTGAATCCAATGAAATCACGCAGTGTTGCAGAAAGTTCAATATCCAGTCCAGGTACTGTAAAATTAATTATGTTTTTTCTTCAGTCTTAATAAGATCATGTATCTCCCATGTACTGTGTACTTTCTTATATTCGGATCCTTCACCCTTGAGCTGCCAGGATGGTTCACCACAAACCTTCCTCCTAGGGTATAGCCAGAGGTTCAGTAGAGATGCGGCAAGGGGCCACACTATTAGTGCACCTCAAAAATTGTCAGTAAGGATTCACTGGGGCAGATTTATTACTTTTTAAATGTAGACGGCTTAAACCTAGAACAGGCAGTCAGAAAATGCTCCAAATTTTGGAACATTTAAGCCACACCCCTTTCCTCTAAGCTGCACCCCTTTCCTCTAAGCTGCACCCCTTTTCTAGACTCTTTAAAAATGTCTAGTGAGTCGTAAAAAGTGTCTAAAACATGTAATAAATCTGGCACACAGCATGTTCACCAGTTTCTTGCCACAAATTGAGACACAATTACATGGCCAATTTCTTACCCTCTTGATTGCTAATAATGCAGTTCTCCTAAAGAGGAAAGTCCTAGAAAGGTGCTCGCTATGTAATAGCAATGTTCCCTCTAAGGCCTCATGCACACGACCGTAGTGTTTTTCTGGTCCGCAAATTCCAGGACCGTGTTCCGTGAAATGTCCTCCGCAGTTCATCCGTATGTAATCCGCAAAATGCGGATAAAAAAAAAAAAACCTAGGTAAAACAGGATGACGACAGAACTCATTCCCAGTCGTCGCCTAGCAACACTTCTGCAAATCCGCAAACTGCGGTTGACACACGGAGGTGTATCCGCATTTTCCACGGGCCCATTGACTTCTACGGGCATGTCCGCATCGAATTTGCGGGCCGTAATAAGACATGTCCTGAGTTTGTGCGGCACGGATTTGCGGACATGCGGGGACCCGTGAAAACACAGATAGTGTGTATGGTCCCATAGAAATGAATGGGTCCGCAATTCTCCCATGGATTTTCGGGGGAATTGCGGACGCAAAAACACGTTCGTGTGCATGGGGCCTAAGTCCTGGCAGGTCCTGAGCGGGGCAGTTAGAGAGCAGGGCAAGTCTCCATCAATGGTGTGTGATTTGATGACCAAAAGTAATACCCCCCGTAAACGCTAATATAGCGACTAAATAAGAGAATAAGAAAACGTATTTAAATTTGTTTTAATTACTTTTTTAAATACTATAATATTAAAAGTCCAGCAGTAAAATAGACGACCGTTATAAACACCAATTATAGGCATCAATGAAAGAATACCCCATTACACCACTGTCCCTGTAGATAGCGCCACACAGACCCCTGTAGATAGCGCCACACAGACCCCTATAAATAGCGCCACACAGACCCGCTGTAGATACTGCCACACAAAGCGCCCCTGTAGATAGCACCATGAAGCCCGATGTAGATAATGCCACACAGCCCCCTTGTATATACTGCCACACAGCAATCCCCCCTCCCTTGTATATACTGCCACACAGCAATCCCCCCTCCCCTTGTATATACTGTCACAGCAATCCCCCCTCCCCTTGTATATACCGCCACACAGCAATCCCCCCTTCCCTTGTATATACTGTCACAGCAATCTCCCCTCTCCTTGTATATACTGCCACACAGCAATCCCCCCTCCCCTTGTATATACTGCCACAGAAATCCCCCCTCCCCTTGTATATACTGCCACACAGCCCCCCTCCCCTTGTATATACTGTCACACCGTAATCCCCCCTCCCCTTGTATATACTGTCATGCAGCAATCCCCCCTCCCCTTGTATATACTGCCACACAGCAATCCACCCTCCCCTTGTATATACTGCCACACAGCAATCCACCCTCCCCTTGTATATACTGCCACACAGCAATCCCCCATCCCCTTGTATATACTGCCACACAGCCCCCCCTCCCCATGTATATACCACCACACAGCAATCCCCCCTTCCCTTGTATATGGTGCTACATAGAGATCCCTCCTGTAAATAGTGCTACACAGCCCCCCCTTCCCCTTGTATAAGGGGCTACACAGCAATTCTCCCCCCGTGTATATACTGCCACACAGCAATCCCCCTCCCCTTGTATATAGTGCTACACAGCCCCCCCGGGGACAGAGCGTGGGCTTTAAACTTTAGTGACTGGGCGGACTGTGGAAGGTGCTCGGCCGCGCAGTCTATAGGGAACACTGATTATATGAGCACTGTATGGTGGTATTTACTTGTCATTGTATGGTAGTGCTACTTTACAGTATATTTTTTGCAATGTTGGTGGTGGCTGCACTGTATAGCATTGTTATTTGGCCATTATACAGTATGGCACTTATAATTAGGCACTGTATGGAATGGTTATTTATACCTTCAATCATAAATCATTTGGGGGCCACCAACAGAAGATATCGCACAGGGCATCTTCCAAAGTACAACCAGGCCTTAATACACTCTTGGCTTTTTAATTTTATTCTTTTTAATTAACTTTTTTATTTTGTAACTTTTTTTTTACTGCCATTAGATCACTTTTAGCAGTGAACTGCATAAACCGGAATTCTACACCGTGTTCCAAATTATTATGCACATTGGATTTAAGTGTCATAAACACTTAATTATTAGTTTTTTAATTAAACTCATGGATGGTATTGTGTCTTAGGGCTCTTTGGATCATTGTAATCAATCTCAGACACCTGTGATAATTAGTTTGCCAGGTGTGCCCAATCAAAGGAAAACTACTTAAGAAGGACGTTCCACATTATTAAGCAGGCCACAGGTTTCAAGCAATATGGGAAAGAAAAAGGATCTCTCTGCTGCCGAAAAGCGTGAAATAGTGCAATACCTTGGACAAGGTATGAAAACATTGGATATTTCAAGAAAACTTAAGCGTGATCATCGTACTGTGAAAAGATTTGTGGCTGATTCAGAGCACAGACGGGTTCGTTCAGATAAAGGCATAATGAGGAAGGTTTCTGCCAGACAAATTAATAGGACTAGGAGAGCAGCTGCTAAAATGCCATTGCAAAGCAGCAAACAGGTATTTGAAGCCACTGGTGCCTCTGGAGTCCCGCGAACCTCAAGGTGTAGGATCCTCCAGAGGTTTGCAAGTGTGCATAAAGCTATTATTCGGCCACCCCTAAACAATGCTCACAAGCAGAAACGGTTGCAGTGGGCTCAGAAATACATGAAGACTAATTTTCAAACCGTGTTGTTTACTGATGAGTGCCGTGCAACCCTGGATGGTCCAGATGGATGGAGTAGTGGATGGTTGGTGAATGGCCACCATGTCCCAACAAGGCTGCGACGTCAGCAAGGAGGTGGCGGAGTCATATTTTGGGCTGGAATCATGGGGAGAGAGCTGGTAGGCCCCTTTAGGGTCCCTGACGGTGTGAAAATGACCTCTGCAAAGTACGTATAGTTTATGACTGACCACTTTCTTCCGTGGTACAAAAAGAAGAATCGTGCCTTCCGTACCAAAATTATCTTCATGCATGACAATGCACCATCTAATGCTGCAAAGAATACCTCTGTGTCATTGGCTGCTATGGGCATAAAAGGAGAGAAACTCATTGTGTGGCCCCCATGTTCCCCTGACCTCAACCCTATTGAGAACCTTTGGAGCATCCTCAAGCAAAATATCTATAAGGGTGGGAGGCAGTTCACTTCAAAACAGAAGCTCTGGGAGGTTATTCTGACATCCTACAAAGATATTCAAGCAGAAACTGTCCAAATACTCACAAATTCAATGGATGCAAGAATTGTGATGGTGATATCAAAGAAGGGGTCCTATGTTAACATGTAACTTGGCCTGCTAAGTTTTTTTTTTATTGAAAGAGCTTTTGATTTCTGTAAATATGACCTCCTGGTGCTGCAAATTCAACAAATGACCATTTTAGTTCTCTTCACAACCTTTAAAGGAACAGTGTCATCACAAATTATTTTTTTATATGTTAAAGATGTTAGTGCTTTATTAAAAACGTTTATATTCATTTGTGTGTTTGTGTTTTACTTTTTCTTATTTTTACACTTTTTCTTCCCTATGGGGGCTGCCATTTTTTGTTCCATTTCTGTCTGTGTCGATTAACGACACATACAGACATGGAATACGGCAGCCACAGTCCCATAGGGACTGCGAACGGCTCCCGTCCCATTGACTTCAGTGTACGGCGTCTGTGTGGGAACTGCGCATGCGCCGCTCCCACACAGTCCAATTCGAAATTGGCGCCGTCCGGCGCCATTTTCCTGTGGACCGGAAGTCGCGGCCGGACAGTAATATTACTACTTCCGGTCGCGGCTTCCGGATTTGTGCACTTGGACCAGCGGCAGCAAACGGAGCGGACGGGCCGGAGGGAGCCGCGGCGGCAGGAGCAGATAAGAGATTTCAATGTATGTTCGTGTTTGTGTGTGTTTACTACTGTATGTAAACCTACTACACTGTGTGTTAGCTCAAAAAATGGCGACACACAGCGTAGGAGGTTACACCGTTCAAACCCCTCGTTTATCCCGGCACTAGCCAGGATAAAGGAGGGGGGGATGCTGAGAGCTCACTAGAGCGAGGGCTTTTAACCCATTGTTGCAATGCTGCAATTTTGGGAATAGCTCCATCTAGTGACCAAAAATGGGTAGTATTATAAATTAGAATTAATTTATAATATTTCCTGACTATTCCCTGACTCGTGAAAAAAATAAAAAAAATTTGAACAATGTTTAATCACCCACACACTAAATGTTTAATTTTTTAAAAAAAAACATGTTTTTCTGGCAACACATTCCCTTTAAAATGTTTTGATCTCTGTTGTGCATAATAATTTGAAACCGTGCATTTTGAGTTTTTTACTTGTAAAAAAAAAATCTGTTATCATTAGGAGATTTGTTCAATAAAATTTGCATTATATTCCAACGGTTGATGGCTTGAAGATTATACTGACTGTCATTTGCATCGACTATTTAGGAAAATCAGCGAAAAATAACATTTGCATAATAATTTGGAATGCGGTGTAGGTGGACACAGATCATATTCTCCTCCCAACATGCTCATCTCCGCGATGTGACCTTTGGAAGACCGTGATGTCATTTGGATGTCAAGAGTTTTCACAGCAATAGCACGAATGCAGGAAGGAAACTTTCTGCAACAGCGCTCACACTGACGATGATCATTTCATCTTCCTGCCACCATAGGAGGATTGGACTGATCAATATAGAGTGTGATCCGCCATTAAAGTAGATCACTTATATCTATGTTTTAGCTTCATGGGGCATCGGTAGGACTTGCCTACCATGCCCCTGTACAGGCTGCGCATATGGTATGACTACTCCTGAGATGCCAACTATGGACTATTCGAATATATTGGATTAACCGTATAATGCGAGTGTAATGGCCCCCGCTCTTCGCTTTGTACTAACCCTTCCTCAGCGTTTCTGTTTCACGCCGCTCCTTTTCTTCCTGTTTGGCATCTTGCGGCTGCTCTAGCTGCCACCGCTGATCTGATCTGGGTCCTAATATTATTTTCCCTCTGCTACCCTGGCTATTTAAGAGCCTCCCCTTTTCTTGCTCTGTACCAGAATTTGGTTCTCTAGTGTTCCTAGAATATCTGTTTTTTCATTTATTGGATTTCCCGTGTTTTTTTTTACCTCAGCTTGTATCTTGACCAACCGTGCCTGCCGCCTACCCGGACCTTTTGCCATGTTACCTGTGACAAACTATTGCCACCTGGCCTTCCCTAACCATTAGCTATGTGACCCGTTTGTACCTTGCAGCCTGCCTTGCGCTATACCTGACCACGCTATCTATTATGTTGGTCGTCACCAAGGGAGACTAGCCTGGGAGTAGCGACCTGAGTTTTCCCTACAGTGAAGTCCAGATCCACGTACAGGGGTAATAGTGAAGACCAGGGGTTGCCTTAAACTCTGCTTCCCAGTTTAGCCCCACGTTAAATCCCTTGGAGACAAGATAGGTTCACATCGTCCTCTGCAGGTCCCGTGACATAAAATCTTACAGGCGCCATGACAGCAGAGGGAAGTAGGTACCATAGTTTGGGTTAATGATGAATATTATTTATTCATCACTTTGGACTTGTTTGGTTATTTCTATGCTTTAACAATTGCATTTGGACTATATTTAGGGTATGATTTGAGGTCTTTATTTAGTTTGGGTAAGGATTTTTTCCATTTTATTTTTTTTGACAGATAAGTACTCCCCCTTTAAGGAGTATTTGCTTTCGATAATAAACATTAGTATATGGGCTGACGTACATTTCAGAATTGTCTTTCTCTAGAATAATAGAAGCGGCAAGAAGTAAGGGGGCAGAGGTGACATCAATTTACTTTCCTTGCTGGGTCAGGAGAAAGTGCTTATATTTCAGAACTAATTCTACGTTTCATTCTTCTAATATGCATATTTATTACCACATAACAATGACGGTTCTCGGGTCAGAATTATTTACATACAGTATTATTCTATCCTTTATCAAAGGTGTCTTGTTTTATCCATTTCTGCTGCATAATGAGAAGGAATCTTGAAAGACGGAGGCATGTCAGAGTTCAAAGCAGAGTTAAATACAATGGAAGCCAAGCAATGCTTACATCAAAGCGACGCATTCAATCGTAATGCGATATGTTTGTTTAATCCTACATCCAGTGGTCTGGAAATCCTGATAGTCCAGGATCCAAAGGCATAGTCTTAAAGGGTTAATCCGGGCATTTTATACTGATGGCCTATCCCTTACGGTTACAAAATAAAAACAATTTGTTTTGTGTCGCCATATTCTGAAACCCATAACTTTCAATGGAGCGGGAGAAGGTAGTGTTTTTATTGGTACCATTTTGTGGGACATGCGACTTTTTGATCACATTTCATTCTATTTTTTTGGGAGACAAGTTGAGCAAAAAAACTGCAAATTTTGCGCGTTTTTTTTTTACTGCATTCACTATGGGGGATAAATAACGTTATATTGTAATAGTTCGGTTTTGTATTGACGTGGTGATACCAACTATGTACCAATGATTTACGTTATTTTACTAAAAAATGGGAAAAGGGTTTATTAAAAAAATTTTTGTCTTACTAGGGGACTTGAACATGTGATCATTTGATCGCTGGTTTAATCCACTACAATACTTATGTATTGCACTGAATTGTACTTTTAACGGTCTCCTATTAAGCCCTGCCGCTAATGTTATTTCTATTGTCTGTAGACATACTAGTAGCATGAGTTGCTGCCACCATGGTGGGGCAATCTGATTATTTTCTGTTGACATCAGGGGGCTTTGAAGCCAGACTGCACTGCAGCCCCTCAAATAATAAAATCGGACATTATGACTAAAAAGTTTGTGCACCCCTAAACACATTCTATAGTCTGACGCGTGTGAGTGTGTGTGAGTGTGTGTGTGTGTGTGTGTGTGTGTGCGTGTGCGACTATGCAGAACATATATGACTTTACTGATACATGTCCAGTCGTGACTATATGAGACTTTGAATGATGAAAAGAGGAGAAGAAATTCAACAAAATCCATAACCAAATATTATTTTAATGTCGTGTTAATACAGAAGAGGCAACCAACATCAACCAAGATAGATGCCAACTTAAAACAACTAAAAGCAGGCCAGTCTAAATAACCCTCTATGTAACATGGGATCTAATATGCAGCACCTAAATCTACCATGTCCATAAATAATAATAAAAATTCTCTGCTTATTTAAAGAGGATCTGTCCCTAGTTTAGTAATGCTCCATCTCCTAGTTAATCTAATTGGCGCTGTCACACTGATAATGCTAGTGAAAATTGTGTCCCAAAACGTTTATTATTTTAAAAGTTATGAGCTTTTTTTCTAAATATGGAAATGAGCCTTTATTAGACTAGTGGGAGGTAACAGCAGCGATTCTCCTGAGGTGGAGCCTCCTCACAGCCTCTGACGCTGTCCAATCAGCATGAAGCTGCTTCACACAGGGAGAGAGACTGAGGCTGGAGGGAAGAGGGTTCACTTCAAACAGCCATATCTCCGGCTATGGACCACCTAGAACAGAAGTTCTGGTGGCATATAAAAGAGGAGATCTCACACCAGAATCGCAGCTCTCGCCTTGACACAATTGGAGGTATCACCAGTTGAATACACAGTCGGGAATGGAAGCTGTATACTATAAGATCATGCTGTGCTGCTGGGCAGGGAAGAGGAAATGCTGTATGACGATTGGACAGCTTCATACAGAAAAGATTACACCGACCAGAGTGAAAAGAGAGAGTCCCCTCCTATTTGGCTAGTATAGCCAAATTAGCATATTTAGAAAAATGCTTATAACTTTTAAAATAATAAACTTTTTTAAATCACAGTGTAGTTATCAGCAGCAAAGCACTTATTAGATTAGTTAGGAGATAGGGAATTAATAAACTGGTGGCAGATCCTCTTTAAAGAGAATTTCTGTCACACTCTATGTTAACAGTAAATATCATGTCACTCCCATCATTACTCAGTATAAAGTAAATATAGAGCGCTTTTATCCCAGGTAGGAGCTTTCTCTTGCGCTCACTGTTCCCCCTGCTGAGTAATGTATGACTGCAAAGAGTAGTGGGGGAAGGGAAGTGACAACTGCGATTAACATATTTTTACCTTAGAAAAGTGGTGGTCAGGCCCACTACGGTATTAGCCTAAACAAACAAATTTAAGTTTTCTTTTCGAACAACAATAATACTCCCACCTATGCACAATAATATAAATATGACCAGGTAGAAGAATTTTCTGATCTGCCTTGAATTACTCCTTAAGGGTCATTTCACACATTGCGTAAATACTGCGGAAAATCCTCAGCAAATACAGTAGCAGCAAAGTGGATGAGATAAAACAAATCTCATCCACATGCCACGTAAATACTGGGCGGAAAAAACGCTCAGAAATGGACTATTTCAATTGTATTTGCGTAAACGCTGCTTATTTGTTGCAGGTTTTCCCCATTGAATTCAATGGGAGGTAAAATCCGCAAGAAATAGCAGTCGTGTTTTCGCGGCGGTTTCGCAGTGATTCCGGCGCAAAAAACGCAACTCAGAAAAAAAAATAAAATCTTATACTTATCCAGGAATCTGCGTTTCTTCCTCCAGGCCGGCGTCCTGGGATGACGTTTCAACCCATGTGACCGCTGCAGCCAATCACAGGCTGTAGCTGCGGTCACATGGGATGAAACGTCATCCTAGGAGGCCGGCCTGCTAGCAGGCTGGCTAAGTGCTGCAGTTTTCCACAGCGGACATTACGGGCGAAAAACGACACCACAGTTTGATGCCGTTTTTCGCCCGGAATTCCCTGCGGCGCACAGTACTCTTACGCAGTGTATCCGCCCCGTGTGAACTCAGCCTAAAAGCATTGTCTAATGAAGACAACCCCTTTCTAAGGCCCCATGCAAACGGGACAGTATTCCCGTGGGGAGGCAAGAACACCTAGCGTCATACATAACTATGATGCTAGGAGCCGGGCTCCCTGAACTGTGTTCGGTCCGGGAAACGCGGCCCACATGCGACCGAACACCGCCGTGGGCATGAGGCCTTAATAAAAGTCTTCCTAGTGATTCAAGCATCTCTAACCCCTGTTAACGGGTGAAGCCTAGTCTGAAACGACACTTCCCCTACAGTGACCACTACAGGGCAAACATAGTATTACATGTTGTTTATTTAAAGGCTTATGTAAACTTTTGAAGACATTTTTTTTTAAAATTAATTAGCAATTGGTTTTTATTAAAAAAAATAATAATAATAATAATTACTTTTTGAGAAACAGCTTCTATGTATCTTGGATAAATAGAAGCTGTATCTTGCGCTGGAACCCGAATCCGTCAGGTCAGTGGGACTGACGGTTTTGATGACAGCGGGTCCTTCTAAGCAACAGACCCTTTCTCCAGGACGTTCATATGCCCTAATAAGGCATGTGGTCAGGTTCATCCTGATGGTAAGACCCCTTTAAAGGTAATGGAAAAAAAATCTCCATTGCTTTAAGAAGCTTCGATGGAAGACGCTGAGTTAATTTGTCATGCGAGCCCAGAAAGAAAAGCTTCCATCAGTTACCTCGAAACGGCTTGAGCAAACCAACATCATCATAACAAGAGTGTTTATGGAAAAATGCTTAAGCACCCAAGCAGAAAGGGCTTAGCACTGATCAGACCTCTCTCCCACCTTTATTCTTTACTGTTCACATTGAAATGCAAATATCAGCGTAGGGTTTCCACTGCTGTGCCACTCACAAATTGAAAAGCAGTTTTTATCTATGCAAATGTAAGCATGGTAATTGAAGTTAATCAATCAATGCTCGCTCTCACTAAAACCTTGAACATGATTGAATAACGTAATTATCATTCAGCAGAAAATGATGAAGTTGTAGACAGTGTGAACCTTATTAAAGGAGGATTTTGAGTCACAATGGCTTAATTTAGCAAACAGCCCTGCCTTAGCCTAAGCAACACACTACCCTTGCGGTTTACATGTGTCTTATATGGGATAAAAGGGTGTTTTTTATTTTAAAGTGAAAGATTAGAAAAAAAAAATTGTTGTTTCACTAGACAAAATAGAATGTAATCGACGGCTTTTTACACTAAATAATGGGCAAGTGGAAGTTGTCATGGAAGCCTTGTATTAAAGGAGTTGTCCAGAATTAGAAAAAAAAAAGTGTCTGCTTTTTTTTCCCAGAAAGAGCGCCACGCCTGTCCATCGGTTGTGTCGGGTATTGCAACTCAACACTATTCACTTAAATAGGGTTCAGCGGCAATAACAGACAATCCGTGGACAGGAGGGGTGTGTTTTTTTGGAAAAAACAAGCACACACTTTTTTTCTAATCCTGGAAGTCCCTTTACTATCAAAGTAAAATGAATTAGGCAATAGGGCTTCCTACATTATTCGAAAGGGTACCAAAGGGGAGCAGGGCCGGGATATGGGGTAAGTGGGGGAAGGAAACTGCCTAGGGTACCTCGGTAATTGAGGTAGGAAAGAGCGCAATATCCTTAAAAAAATAAATAAATGAATATCTGTTGTGGTGCTCCGAAGAGGGAAGCGCTCATGGTTCAGTGTTTCTCTACTCCTGCATGGCACAGCCATTTTCTGATGCCTGCACCGGGGGCACCGTGGCCCCAGCAAGTTTGCATATTGCATTACGATGTTCTTGCATTTAGGGCTTATTCACACAAACGTATAATACGTCCGTGCTACGTGCGTAATTTTCACGAGCGTCGCATGGACATATGTTACTGAATAGGGCCGTCCAGACGGTGAGTGAATTTCACGCAGCGTGTATCCGCTGCGTGAAACTCACGACATGTCCTATATTTGGCCGTGTTTCGCGCTGCACGCACCCATTGAAGTCAATGGGTGCGTGCAAATCGCGCTCGGCACACGGAAGCACTTCTGGGTGCCGCGCGTGATTCGCACAACAGCAGTAAAATGAATGAATTAAAACAGAAAAGCACCACGTGCTTTTCTGTTTACAAACATAAAAACAGAGTGTCAAAACGCCACGTTATTTTGCGCGCCAAAACTGACACGTCCGTGTGATTAAGGCCTTAGGGGGAGAATTCCCTCAACCCCTCTGTGCAGAGAGCATGCTATTGTCATGGCGAATGGTGCCTCTCTGCCGGCCAGGGAGCTTACTGCTCCCTCCATCACCCTGCCAACGCACTCCATGCCGCTCAGCTTCAACGACAACCACAAACAGAAGGGGTAGAACAGGACAAACGTGGAAGACGTCACAGGAAAACAAACAAGAGGGAACATAGAACAAAACACATGGATCAAATCAGTATCAGCATCACTCTCGTCATTGCCTGTGTCTGGTATTGCAACTTAGGGTATGTGCACACATAGTGACCAAAAACGACTGAAAATACGGAGCTGTTTTCAAGGGAAAACAGCCCCTGATTTTCAGACGTTTTTTGAGCAACTCACGTTTTTCGCGGCGTTTTTTACGTCCGTTTTTGGAGCTGTTTTCATTGGAGTCTATGAGAAAACGGCTCCAAAAACGTCCAAAGAAGTGTCCTGCACTTCTTTTGTCGAGGCTGTATTTTTACGCGTCGTCGTTTGACAGCTGTCAAACGACGACGCGTAAATGACAGGTTGTCTGCACAGTACGTCGGCAAACCCATTCAAATGAATGGGCAGATGTTTGCCGACGTATTGCAGCCCTATTTTCAGACGTAAAACGAGACATAATACGCCTCGTTTACGTCTGAAAATAGGTCGTGTGAACCCAGCCTCATCCTCATTCTAGTAAATGGGACTGGGCTGCAATACCAGATACAGCCCACAGATGTAGAGTGGTGCAATTTGTAAAAAGAAAAAAAAAATGGTAACAATATTCTGTAATCCTGGACTACCCCTCTAAGGCTGTCATGCACTGTACTAATGAGCTGGTCCGCAGGGTTGTAAGGTGTTCCGCCCTGTTCACACCGTTTTTTGCAGGCAGATAAATCTGCCTCAAAATTCCTGAAGGATTTTTGAGGCAGATTTTGATCAGCCGGCAGAACACTTGCCGCGTTTTTCGCTTGGTTTTTCGGCCGCGGCCATTGAGCACCACGGGCACAAAACGCTGCACAAAATCACTTTCTTTACCTGCCATTGAGGTCAGAGACGGAAACCAATGGGAAGCGATTTCCGCATCAAAAACAGCTCCAAAATACTCAGTGTGAACTAGCCCTTTTACTGCGCCAATCAGCCTTAACCAAAGATGCAGCTTCACGTTATAGTGATACACGACATTCTGAGTACAGAAGATGCAAATATTGAATTATACAATGCAGATGATTGAAAATAAGCAACTGTTCCCGCTCATCACGGATTTGCCGTTTTTCAGGTATTGCGCTGGATAATTTGTTTTCTTCTCTATATTTGTTGAGGCACATTACATGTATTTTATACAGTAACTAGAATCCCGTCTGAAGAGCATATAATGAGCCTGATACCCAGAGATCCTGACACACAGACACGTGGAGATAGACATGTTTTGCAATGTTGCAGCTCACAGATAATTTATGGAATAATTTCCACGATACGATAGAGAAATCACATTTTATTACAAAGAAAACAGTGTGAAGGGGGCCTAATTATACGTCTCCTTGCAGATTAGAGGTTTATTTTTAAACTTGAGACCATATCCCAATTACAATTTTTTATTTTAAAGGGGGTTCTCCTCTGGACAATTCCTACTTGCTAGAAGGGAGCCTTGACAATAAGCTTATCACAAAGTGTCCCCCTGCTGGCAGTTATATATGGGGACACTTGGCAGTAAGTGTTTAATTTCCCTGCAGCGCCACCACAGGGGAAATTAATCATTACACTGTGCTATTTCATATGAAGCAAAAAGGAAAGGAGCTGGGACCAGCGCTTTATAATAAAAGGAAGAAGTCTTCCAACTTTATTTCAGAAACTAAATGAAATAAAGTTGGAAGACTTATTTTTGTTATAAAGTGCTGGTCCCAGATCCTTTTTGCTTCTACCAATACTTGTGCCACGACGAGGATCCATGCGCATCCAACATTGATTCCACTGTACAGGTGAGCTGAAGGATCCCTCCTCCCCCACTTTTCCCTACCTCTTTGCTCATTCATATTAATGGGTTGTCTGTATAACGCAGGACTGGTTCTCCAGAGAGAGTAAAGACTCTTTGTAACTGCTCTCCACTCTGGCCAAGAGATGAGGATCCTGAGCAGAGGACCCCTCTCTATTAACTCAGAATTCCCAAATAGGGTGTATGATTGGACTTTCTAAACTTTAAACCCTTTAAATCTTTATTATTTGCCCCTTTAATTTCATCCCTTGTCACAGAGAAGTTGCTAAGATGCACCAGAAACCTTTCCAGGTGAACTGTAGCTAAATAATGCATAGTTGCCAAGAAGTTCCAATTTCTGCAGGTCTGTCTCCCGAACCGGACTACAAAAAGAGGCAAATTTTATGATAATTTACTCTAAAAAGGGGAGTTTGTGGACATTTTGCAGCTGTTTCTGTGCAGAATGGGGTGGTGCTTAAAGAGAACCTTTCACCTCCCCATACATGTTCAGCTGAGTGCAGCATGTAATGGGGAGGGCTGCACAAACCCTGGGGCACTTTACATTTTTTTTCTACCTCCCACCGTTATTTAGATATCGGTGCCGTTATATTTGGCGCCCGATATTTAAATAACCCCCTGAACAGTCAACGGGGCGTGTACTGGCAAAGGGGCGTGTTACTATGGCTGTGACACTGTTCAATCAGATGTGGACAGTGCCACAGCCGGAGAGAGAGTGTGCGATGGCAGTCTCTTCATCCGAACAGGCCAGGGGGCGTGTCAGTGCTATGGACAGTGACACGCCCCTTTGCCAGTTCGGCAGACAAAGTACAAGACTGATCTCTCACAAGAGCTGGAGATGAGAGCTCTGTCCGTAGCACTGACACATCCCCTTGCCTGTTCGGATGAAGAGACTGCAATCGCATTCTCTCTCCTGCTGTGGCACTGTCCATATCGGATTGGACAGTGTCACAGCCATAGTAACATGCCCCTTTGCCAGTACACGCCCCGTTGACTGTTCAGGGGGTTATTTAAATATCTGGCGCCAAATATAACGGCACCGATATCTAAATAACGGTGGGAGGTAAAAAAAAAATGTAAAGTGCCCCAGGGTTTGTGCAGCCCTCACCATTACATGCTGCACATGTATGGGGAGGTGAAAGGTTCTCTTTAAAACGTTCTGCAATTTCGTAATTACGCAATTGTTGGGAAGTATGCGTCGTGTCTTATACCTCATATTCAAGCACATTTGCATTCAAAATAACCTGATCAGTCTTGGGCTCACATCCTACGCCAGTTGGTTTTGTGCCTGTATACAGCATAATCGGTTATATTGCATTGCAATTGTGTGAAGAGAAAAATGCATCTTCAAGAATGCAATGCAGGCTGCAGTTGTGTGCACTACATCATAGAAAATCAGCTATAGCGTTGAGGAGAAGTGCGTAACAGCAGAATTCTGAATTCAGCTCTGAATGGGAAGATATATTGTAATTCAGAAAAAGGGCATACACATTAATACAGGTATACATCTTTAAAAGGAATTTGTGAACCAGATTATTGAGTCAAGCTTTTTCTCTTCCATAACTGCTACACAATACACACACCAAGAGCCGAAGCTAGCCCGCCATGTTTGATTTCTACCTCTATGAGCCCCAATCATTCCCTAATGTTATCCACTATTCAACCATCGTTTAAGAACAATAAATTGAAAACCTCAAATAGATCAGTTCCAAGACATTTTGTCCAACTATTTATCATTTTACTTTTGCTGCTCATGCACATCATATAAAAGTTGGCCACAATGGCCGATTTCAAACGATTCACCCGATGGTCATACGAAAAGACAATATATAAACAATCTTTCGTGACGATCCAAAACCAACAAATAAATCCTATAAATCCTCAGAAAATTCTCAGGTTGGCTTTGCTGCATTTTTTTCAGCCATTCCTTGTTCATTGGAGTATGGACTTTGCAGTCAACGGTGTACAGTCATTTGTCCAAAGCGGACACCCCCTGTAAGGATCTGTCACAGATAGGCATCTATAAATTATAATTTTAGTCTGTTTTTTTGGTTTTGATCTACACATGAATGATCTGACATACTGTAAATATGTTGCCCATATACAGTGCACTTTCTATCTAATGTGTATTGGAAAATCAAAAGGAGTTTTCCATGACCGGACAACTGGTGACCTATCCACAATATATGATCGGTGCGAGTCCGACACCCGGACCCCGCAACAATCCACCGCTTCAGCTGCCTCTGGGCACCGGATGTTTTGAACGTATGCTGTAGTTGGAGCCGGAAGCAGATGGCTCCAGTCACGGAATAGCGGCCGAGCTGCAGTACTACCGCTATACAGTAGTCGGAGCCATCTGCTTCCGGCTCCAACTACTGCATACCATTTGAAACATCAGCTGATCAGTGCGGGGTCTGGCTGTCGGACCCGCATCAATCATATACTGATGACCTATCCTGTGGATAGGTCATTAGTTGTCCGGTTGTGGAAAACCCCTTTAAAGGGGTTGTCTGCTTTAATCTTAATATGCCCTTGGGACACCCCTCTATAAGCCAGAGAATAGAGCCACTGAAAAGAACAGATGCCCTCTAGAGCTACCAGTACGTCTACGGGCACAGTGTATTGCTTCATTTCTCCTGCGATTGTTAGCCAAATATTCTTCCAGTGACAACCGCTAATCACGGGGGACCTATCATTGTTTACAGTGGACAAGCCCTTTAAGTGCAAGTGAAAGTTGAAATTGAAAGAGATATCAAAGTGCAGAGTAGGAGCTACAGGTGGGGAGTAACTTTATTGGCAAAGATTGGTCAAGTGCATTATTGGTTTATTAGTAAAGTTGAAATTTCCACTAAATAAAGCTCCTAGTCTGAAGGGGGGGATAAAGGTGTATTCCAATTACAATGGTCCCTCAAGTTACAACTGCCTCCGGTTGCAATATTTTCAACATACATTGGTCTTTCCATTATAACTTGAAGCCACATTCAACATATAATGCCACAAAATGTCTGGATCTCGGTCGCGTGATTGGCTGGAAGATACAGCCAATCAGTATGGACATTTTACTGGTAAAATACCTGTTGTAATGCAGTGCATGACTGGATTTGCGGTCTAGTAGCGCCTCTCTACAGTATAGTACGGCATGTCCTGTACTGCTCTTTACCTGCGCCAGAATGAGATGCTCCTTTGGACACCAGGTGAGGGCAGCTCCATGTTATATTTCTGGTACACTGTGTACTGTACAGGCTCCTGAAGAAGCTCCTGTCCTCATCATAGAAAGTGATTTACAGCCTCCGGCAGCCACAGTATTTCCGACTTTTATATATGAGAAATTGCTTTATCTGTATTAGTTATCTGGTTAATCATATTTTTTTCTTATCTGTGGTTGACATTTTGGGGGCTTTGGAACCAATTCCTAGTTTTCCATAGAGTCACGGTCTCAAGTTACAATATTTTCAACCTACAATTGTTGCCCGGCCGGAACCAATTAATATTGTACCTTGAGACTTCTATAGTAATATTTATGACATATTCACAGGATCCCAGCACTCCCCGGCATCTTCTCCTCTAAGCGAAGCGTCCGCTGCCTGCCAACTTATACTGCAAAACGAGAATCGGATAACCCTTATTCTTGATAGGTGGGAGTACCATCACACACTAACCTCTAACCTTACATATTACACACTTGCCCTTGGGCTTATCCTACTGATAGGCCATTAATAATTTTAGCTGGAATTAAGAATTGATAAGTTCATACGTAAAAGAGATCTGTTAGGGTCTATGCTGTTAAGGGGGTAGTCAGATAAACTGAAATATCATCCACATACTAGACGATAAAATGTAAAGCCATCCAAAAAAAATAGTCCCAACAAGTCTGTACGGCCTCCCCCCCCCCCCACACGAGCGTGTTTGGTCCGTGATATACGGTCCATATGTCGGCCATATTTCCTGGACCGAACACACTGCAGCGAGCCGGGCTCCTAGCATCATAGTGATCTATGACATTAGGTGTCACTGCCTCGCTGCGGGACAACTGTCCCGTACTGAAAACATGATTACTGTACGGGACAGTTGTCTCGCAGCGAGGCACTGAGACATAGCGTCATAGCTAACTATGATGCTAGGAGCCCGGCTCCCTGTAGTGTGTTCGGTCTGGGAAAAATAGCCGACATACAGACCGTAGATCACGGACCAAAAATGCTCGTGAGTGAGGCTCCTAACTTTAAAAGACCAAAACACCCACGTAATAGTATAGTAGAGCAGAAGGAAATATACTTTTGGTAGGGCTGTAGATGTCTCGTGATGGGCAATCAGTGAGGTCATGAAATAATGTAGTTAGGGGACAAGAAAAAAAAAAGAAAAGAGCTTCAACGGTCCAAAAAGTCATTTAGCCCAGCACCTCACCAGTCTTAATAGAGAGACTACAGGATGGTTGCTGCAGTTTATTTCACCCAATAAAAAAAGGTTCTTAAAAGGGGGGGCATTGTATAGGTCTTACTACACAGCTTTATACCACACAGGGGTGCCTATCTTCTCATCATATTAACTACTATGTGAATGTGATATGTGCTATGGGATTGAGGAATATTCCAATGACAAGTCTTCTTAACCTTATGAAATGGGTTGTCTTAGTACTTTTTGGACATACAATTGAGCATCATTATCTCTCTGGTCACATGGTTATTGGACCACTGGGCTAGTATGTCTCTTCTACGACACTCGTTTACATAAGCTTTTACCTTTATTGCATCCCAAAAATTCCATTTCAATTGCAAACACTGTTGAAGGGAATATCCAGCATTTTGCCCAGCACGATAATCCCTAGAGCAAATAATGAGATGTTCCCTTTAATAATATGCTACCTCAAACAACATCTGTACTCCTCTCCTTACACTGAGCCCATCAGTGGCAGTGACCGGAAACTTCCAGAATATAGGACACAAACAATGATAATCGGACTGGTTCCCCTGTAACTGCTGGTTCTCTTTTTGAATTAAAAAAAAAGCCCCTTTTCCATTCTCAAACTAAATGGTGGTGGAATAATATTGTATATAGATCACTGTGCAATAGTGTAAATGTCACAGTAAGTCTTACCCTTAATGTAATATTTATACGTGGACATTGATCATTCATGGACTAGCCCTTGTAGTGAATATATGTGACAATGCCGAATCTTCACAAGACAATGGAGATCCGGTAGACCCCTGAAGACCATGTCCTTAGTTAAGAAAAAGTGACTTGAACATATTCAAAGCTAGAAGAGAAGCGAATTGACTCCTTAATCACTTCATTAACGGAGGGTTTACCCCCTTCGCTAGTAAACCATAACTTTTCAATCGACATAACTGTTTGAGGACTTGGTTTTTGCATGACGATTTGTATTTTTAAATGGCACCATTTTGGGGGTCATAGAACTTCAGCAATACCAAATATGTAGCATTTTTATTTTATTTTTTTTACTTTTACTACTTTTGCACAATAATAGCACATTTCATGGCAAAAATTTTTTTTTAGGTCTCCGCGTTCCAGAAGCCATAACTTTTTAGCTTTCCGTCGATGTAGCTGTATGTGGGCTTGTTTTTTGCAGGATGAGTTGTAGTTTTTAATAGAACCATTTTGAGGTACATAGAAATGATTCCAAAATTTTATATTTAGTTTTAGGTGGGGGATGAACTGTTTTTTTTTTTAACTTTGTTCACCATGCAGTTTAAATAATGTGTTAACTTTATTATACAAGCTGTTATGATTGCAGCTATACCATATGTGTAATTTTTTTTAATACTTTTGCAAAAAAATTTTGTTTTTTCATGTTTTTTTTTTTTTTTAATAAACTTTGTCAAACTCTATTAAATAACTTTTTTAGTCCCACTAGGGGATGTTCACAATGCGATCTACTGATCGCTTTTATAATGCTTTCATATACTTAGTATCTCAAACCATTATTGTCTATTAGTTTGTTAGGTCTCGGCTGCCATTGAAACCCCATTGGCGGTGCCCGATCGTGCGGTAGCTATTGACCGCAGCATTTAGCAGGTTGACAAAGCATCTGTTTTGTAGCAGTACTTCAGGGTCTTCGCTGTGACAGCTGCTTTATAGTAACAGTGTGGTCACAGGGATCTGCAGCACCACTTAGCCAGGTAGATTAATATATACAGTGAAGGAAATAAGTATTTGATCCCTTGCTGATTTTGTAAGTTTGCCCACTGTCAAAGACATGAACAGTCTAGAATTTTTAGGCTAGGTTAATTTTACCAGTGAGAGATAGATTATATAAAAAAAAGACCAGAAAATCACATGGTCAAAATTATATATATTTATTTGCATTGTGCACAGAGAAATAAGTATTTGATCCCTTTGGCAAACAAGACTTAATACTTGGTGGCAAAACCCTTGTTGGCAAGCACAGCAGTCAGACGTTTTTTGTAGTTGATGATGAGGTTTGCACACATGTTAGATGGAATTTTGGCCCACTCCTCTATGCAGATCATCTGTAAATCATTAAGATTTCGAGGTTGTCGCTTGGAAACTCGGATCTTCAGCTCCCTCCATAAGTTTTTGATGGGATTTAGGTCTGGAGACTAGCTAGGCCACTCCATGACCTTAATGTGCTTCTTTTTGAGCCACTCCTTTGTTGCCTTGGCTGTATGTTTCGGGTCATTGTCGTGCTGGAAGACCCAGCCACGAGCCATTTTTAATGTCCTGGTGGAGGGAAGGAGGTTGTCACTCAGGATTTGACGGTACATGGCTCCATCCATTCTCCCATTGATGCGGTGAAGTAGTCCTGTGCCCTTAGCAGAGAAACACCCCCAAGACATAATGTTTCCACCTCCATGCTTGACAGTGGGGACGGTGTTCTTTGGGTCATAGAAAGCATTTCTCTTCCTCCAAACACGGCGAGTTGAGTTAATGCCAAAGAGCTCAATTTTAGTCTCATCTGACCACAGCACCTTCTCCCAACCACTCTCAGAATCATCCAGATGTTCATTTGCAAACTTCAGATGGGCCTGTACATGTGCCTTCTTGAGCAGGGGGACCTTGCGGGCACTGCAGGATTTTAATCCATTACGGCGTAATGTGTTACCAATGGTTTTCTTGGTGACTGTGGTCCCAGCTGCCTTGAGATCATTAACAAGTTCCCCCTGTAGTTTTCGGCTGAGCTCTCACCGTCCTCAGGATCAAGGATACCCCACGAGGTGAGATTTTGCATGGAGCCCCAGATCGATGTCGATTGACAGTCATTTTGTATGTCTTCCATTTTCTTACTATTGCACCAACAGTTGTCTCCTTCTCACCCAGCGTCTTATGGTTTTGTAGCCCATTCCAGCCTTGTGCAGGTCTATGATCTTGTCCCTGACATCCTTAGAAAGCTCTTTGGTCTTGCCCATGTTGTAGAGGTTAGAGTCAGACTGATTAATTGAGTCTGTGGACAGGAGTCTTTTATACAGGTGACCATGTAAGACAGCTGTCTTTAATGCAGGCACCAAGTTGATTTGGAGCGTGTAACTGGTCTGGAGGAGGCTGAACTCTTAATGGTTGGTAGGGGATCAAATACTTATTTCACTGTGCACAATGCAAATAAATATATATAATTTTGACTATGTGATTTTCTTTTTTTTTTTTTTTTAAATATAATCTATCTATCACTGGTAAAATTAACCTAGCCTAAAAATTCTAGACTGTTCATGTCTTTGACAGTGGGCAAACTTACAAAATCAGGAAGGGATCAAATACTTATTTCCTTCACTGTAACCTCAGTTGTTCTGTTTGGTGTTTAAAGTATAATTATGCTGCAAATGTATTTATGCTTTTTCTTCTGCTACTCTATGTAATACTAAATTAAAATGATGGATTATGAATGATTTGAGGTTATTTTTTATCCTGATTAAAATATATGAAATTATTTTGATCATATTTGGCCCCTCTGAGCACTGTTCTGAAAATTTAGTATCAAGAAAATAGAGATGCACATATGAAAAGTAGTAATTGCATCTTGTTGTATGATGAAATGGTCTATGTTCTTGGTTTGATATAGTACTGAATGTACAAATCGGATCACTATGTCATTGTTTGTCCTCTTGATTAGAAGCTTGGATTGCGTTACCCCAGTTTTGACTAAAGATGCCCATACACGTTAGATGTACCTCGGTTGAGCTCGACGATTTCAGCAAAACCGGGTGACCATCTAATGTGTTTGGGGGTGCCCGTACTCTCTCCCGAAGGCAAATATGTCTGCGAAAAAAAGGATCGGACATGTTGGATTTAAACAAGCCCAATCCTTTGTTCTCATGGGACCCTTCCACCCATTGTAAACACATACATGCTTGGCCGAGCGTTTATGTATAAAGGAGGATCAAGAAGAATAGCTGTTAGCCAAATTAGTTTGGTCGACAGCTAAGGTGTATGGCTACCTTTAGATTGTACATTTTGTATTGTGTTTTGTTTTTTTATGAGTATTTTCCCCAAAAATTTAAAATTTAACAGGAAAAAGTATTCGAACTGACCAGTGCAGGGCAATATAATTGTATATTTAGCTGGGTCTGAAATATCTCGGTCACCACATGGGTAACAGATTCTGGGTTACAATTAATGGCCGCTATTAGACCAAAACCGCGATCACATTACTTTCCACAGACTCTAAAAGGCATATAAATCCGGTATGTAGAGTTACAGTCCTCATTCTCCCCTGAGCTCATTGGTCTCCTTTTGGACTGACATTTTACTTCACAAACTAGTAAGAACAGCGCTATGGGAATCTAGAATAGATTATGAATGGTCAAGGTGAGACCCTAGATTTCTGGACCAATTGTGGCAAACACTTGTTTTTTTAAGGGTCTCTAAAGAGTGTATGAAATATTAAATAAAATGGAAATTTGTTATTAGTAAAAACTCTCAGGTATAATTTTAATTACTATATCTTAGTATTAAATATATATATATATGGAAAAAAAATTATTATATATTTTTTATTTTATTTAATATAGCATACAAGTCCTTACCTAAAGAATAACATTCCAAAACACATACTTAAAAAGGGAAAAGATACAATTCCTAATTCCCCAGTTGAGCAAAAAAATATAAAAAATTACAGATATATATATATATATATATATATATATAAAATTGTAAATAATTAAAACCATATAATAGATAAAACTTGATTCGTTTTAGAAGTATTCATTTTTCTGAAGAACGAACAAGAGATATTAAACAGAATTTTCTAGAGTAAATATTTTCCTTTTTTTTTATTCTTGCAACATTTTTTATTTCCTTATTAACTTTGTAGCAGAGGAGGAATCATCCCAATTATTTTTACTCATCCAGGCTAGATGAACTAGACATATTTTCTGGCCATGGTTTCGCATAACGAGAATGCATTGTAGCTTATTAATGATGTGAACATAATAAAACATGTCAATAGAATAAAAAAATAAAAAAATTTCATCATTTATTGTCACTTATATTTCTACTTTATAGAAAGATACTGCATATGCCAAATTATAATTTTTAGCAATATTTTTTTCCCCAAAAGCCACACAAAGGGTTAATCATTTTTCAGCAGAATTTGGTGTTATATAAGTAAATATTAGTATAACTAATAAACTAAATTCAGTTTTTTATTATTATTTCAAAAAATATCAGTCTGCTTACAATACACTGAATACAGTCATGTATAATAACACTTGACAGCTACTATTTTCAGCTCAAAACTAAAATTCACATAACTTCAACATGTGTTTATTATTTCAAATAAAATCAATATAATAGATATAATTTTTTTCAAGCTTAATACAATTCTAAAATGTTTTACTAATTATTGTCTGAGCGATTACAATGAATGGGTATACCAAATGAATAGTAAACTTTCTGTATCATTTTTTTTTTAATTATTTTACTTTCATACAATTCCATTTGCAAACATCCTTTATAAATAGGAATAAAAAAATAAAATTAAAAAATTAAAAAGTAAAGACTTTTATATGAAATGGCAAATAATTTTGCTTGGCTGTAATTTGTTTTTCCATGTCAGTGTCGGCTGGTGGCTTTCTATTAATTGAGCTCTCAGTCCAGCAGTTGGCTATAGGACTATAGTGCTCACTTGTCTAGCATAGCTGTGATGGTTAAAAGCCTCTCTGGTTTGTCACAGAGTTTAATATGCACCCAACATAATTATGCAGGATTCACTGTGCTATCAAACTGCAATTCAAATTAGTTCAGGATTAAAGGCACAGAACAGTACTGCTTCCTTAATTGCATTGTACTGTGCTGATCACATTCAAATACCCATTACTCATTCCCTCTGTGGAGCAATAAGTCAGGGGGATTAATATTCAGGCAGGTGACAGGGCCAAGCCATTAAAAGGCAGTTATGCAGAAAGCATGGCTGGTTTTATTCACGTTAATGAAATCAGTGAAATGAAACTGTAATAGATTTATCAAAGCTCAGATGGATTTGCCGTAAATCAGTTTGATTCAGGCAATCAAACTGGACAATAGAGATAGTTTTCAACTACAGCAATGGATGTCAGAATGTAACATGTGAGAAATACTGATATTCTTCATATATGAATCAGGTATATCCGCAGCGCACAGACATGATTCCCAAAGCACGGCATATTCCTTTCTATTTTTTTTTTCTCGACTGTCTTTGCGAACTATGTGTCTGCTGCTGATAATACAACCAAAAAGCCACCCAGCTCCTTCATATTGCCTCAACGCCGTTTTCTGAAGGACCAATTGGAGCGGGAAGCTGTTCCGTTTCTTAACCAGTGTGTATGAAGGAATATTAAAAATCATACCTACAATTTTTAGTAGGTTTACTTGCTATTTCGAATAATCCAATTTACACAATTTGCATACATTAGAGTACAAAATAATTCAAAAATATAAAATTATTTACATAAAAAAAATATTATTTTTGGTTATTATTAGTTGGACCATTGTTAACAATGCTTTAAGAAAATGTACGAAATCTAACAAAATAACTTAATTGTTAAAATTATTTAAGTAAAGGCTGATTGATGAACTTTTATACTTTCCATTAGAGGGCAGTGCAGGAAAAGAAACATAAAACTTTTTACCCTAGAATGTAAAAAAAAAAAAAAATTTACCAAAGCAAACTTTTTCTTATTGAAATGATAAACAACTAACAAATATTAAATAAAATCACACTTTAAGAAAAATATATATTTGAAGCCATGTCTGTACTGAGATTCTTAATTAAGGTGCAGTAAGTCAAATTAAACAGGTCAGGCACAGAATTTTTTTTTTTTTTTACATTATTTAAAATGGCAAGCACCAAAATAAGTTAAAAAAAATAAATGTATGTTAAGTAGTTAATATTAAAGAGATTTAAAAAAAATGGAAAATGCATTGGACTCAAGCCCAATATATTCCAATCAATAGATAAGCCCACCACATTTTACTCTTGTTAAGGAGTTAATGGTGAAATCCAGACTCTTTAAACCTAATAGCCTCATGGGTGTTTTATAGAGAGGGTGTTTATAATGAGATTCCATAAGCTGGTGAAATCAAGAGACAATCTGTATAAAAAAAAAATACATCATGTAGGCAAACCTCGGATTTAATTGGAATATTTTTAAATAAAGAAATCAAATTGTTTCACATGTATGCATTTTATAGTCTAATGTAAGAAACTAGTTATTGTCCCTGTTGTAAATTTACTGCTAATCAATTATGTACACATATAGATCGTTTATAATATTTACAATAACGACATTTAAAAAATAACCCAAAATCTTAGAATTGTTAACTTCTGCAAAGAAAAAAATTTCCGATAAGCAATTAAGAAAAAAAATAATAACAACCATAATTCATATATTTATATACAATTTATAAGAAATAGTTTGAATTCATGTAGCAGAAACGGTCTCCGAGAACACCAAATTAAAGGAAAAGAAATAATTTATGAAAACATGGTGTACTATCATTTTCTCATTTTTCTGCAATAAGGATTGCAAATGATTCATGGGGAAAATGAAATATATTTCCCTGTCACTTCAATAAATTGTAGATTTACAGCTTCTCGACTTGAACAGAAAAAAACTCAGTATGCATGAGAATGAGCTGAAAATGAGTTAATTGTATAATGTAAATGTGCAAATGTGACTATGCCTTATAGATGTGTAGAATTCCTAGATGTATATTTCGCTCTTGGAGGATGTTTAATTATAACTCTTGTTACTGTACATCACTTTAAATCGCATAAGCGAATGTTTAATAGTTTCTATCAAATTATATTTACCCCACTTGTACAGATTAATATATTTTCATAGCCCAGAATTTTGTCCGGCAGGCAATTTTGTTTTCAACAGTCGATGTTTTAAGAGCCTTTGGAATGAAATGCAAATAATTCACAAGCCCAAAACGCCATTTTCAAAAGTTCATAGCTTAGTAAACAGAATAATCCTGCCATTCCCTGCTGTGCCCACTAGGGGCACTGTTACATTAAAATCAATTATGTTCCATTTTACTCTAGTAAAGGACTAGGAGGATGACATATGCCAGTCAAATGTAAAAAGGATTGCAAGAGTTCATAAACTGTTCAATGTTTATTGATTCATGCTAATTCACTTTAAAAAGGCACATTTAAAAGTATGCACGTACAGAAGTAAAATGTGTTACAGGTATTTTTTCATATCAAAGTTAATAAATTATGACAATACATTTGTTCAATTTGATTGAAATTGAAAAAACAATATATATTTTTAGCGGTCATATTACGAACATGGGCATGGACACTCGAAATGACGCCCACGCGGATCCTTCCAGATCCCAGTGTACTGACCAACAATACCTCTCCGTGGAAGCAGCTACTTTGCAGACTAAGCAAAAAACTGAATTAACGACTAAGGTAGGAAAACGCTGATAAATTCTTGCCACTTATGCCACTGGCTAAATATTTCTTTTGTCATCTTGCGTCTCCCCGATTTCATTGGCTCCTTCTCCTGGAGGCCTTAGGCCTCATGCACACGGCCGTCGTCGTGTGCATGGCCCATGATTACGGCAACTCACGGACCGTGCATATAATGATTTAAAGGAACCCGGACCGCATATGCGGCCCGTATAATGACTTGTCCTATTTTTTTGCGGTCCAGGCTCCCGGCCAATGCACGGACCGTGTAAACCATGGTCCTGTGCATGGGCCATAGAAATGAATGGGTCCGCAATTCATCTGCATTTTTGCGGATGAATTGTGGACGCAAAAACCTGGTTTGTGTATATGAGGCCTTAGTCTTCTCTTAAAGCCTCTCTATTTGCCACACAAAGCCTCCCTCTCAGCGCTCATATACTACTCTACAATTTTCTCTTGTTCCTGCATGTATTCCACCTTATCTTGCTTGTTTATTTCTGTTTTGATCAATTTCTTAATTTACCTTAATTGAGGTTGGAGCTCTATTTTTTTCTGATACAGAGCCCTAGAATTTCCTGCATACACATCGAGGTAAATGATAAGATTCTGACTACCTGCAGCCGCCACTAGGGGGAGCTTAAAGGATACATTTACACACTGAACTCAATAATAAAACAGTATGCAGTAAGCTCCTAAGCGCCACCTAGTGATGGCTGCAGGCAAACAGAATTTTATGCCCATGCAGCAGGTGTTTTCGAACTCTATAATAAGTAAAATCAAGCTATAACCAATATAAAAATATATTATGAAATAAATCAGCCCTGAATTTGGGACTTAAAGGAACAGTGTCATCACAAATTTTTTTTTAATATGTTAAAGATGTTAGTGCTTTATTAAAAACGTTTATATTTGTGTGTTTGTGTTTTACTTTTTCTTATTTTTACACTTTTTCTTCCCTATGGGGGCTGCCATTTTTTGTTCCATTTCTGTATGTGTCGATTAACGACACATACAGACATGGAATACGGCAGCCACAGTCCCATAGGGACTGTGAACGGGTCCCGTCCCATCCACTTCTGTGTACGCCATCTGTGTGGGAACTGCGCATGCGCCGCTCCCACACAGTCCAATTTGAAATTGGCGCCGTCCGGCGCCATTTTCCTGTGGACCGGAAGTCGCGGCCGGACAGTAAGATTACTACTTCCGGTCGCGGCTTCCGGACTTGTGCACTTGGACCAGCGGCATCAGACAGAGCGGACGGGCCGGAGGGAGCCGCAGCGGCAGGAGCAGGTAAGAGATTTCAATGTATGTTCGTGTTTGTGTGTGTTTACTACTGTATGTAAACCTACTACACTGTGTGTTAGCTCAAAAAATGGCGACACACAGTGTAGGAGGTTAGACCGTTCAAACCCCTCGTTTATCCCGGCACTAGCCAGGATAAAGGAGGGGGGATGCTGAGAGCGCACTAGAGCGAGGGCTTTTTACCCAATTTTGCAATGCTGCAATTTTGGGAATAGCTCCATCTATTGACCAGCAATGGGAAATATTATAAATTAGAATCTAATTTATAATATTTCCTGACTCGTGAAAAAAATAAAAAAAATTTGAACAATGTTTAATCACCTACACACTAAATGTTTAATTAAAAAAAACAAAACATGTTTTTCTGGCAACACATTCCCTTTAAAAACAACATTGTGTAATAAGGTGGAGATACACTTTCAGTAATGGTTCAGTCTGCAAAATGGTTGTCTCCATTAAGTTTTGACAACTGGTGCACTTGCAGTATAAATACAGAGTGCATAGAAATGTAAAATATAAATGCCCACCACAAAACCACAAAAAAGGCCACGAAAGAAAATAATGAAATAGAATATAAAATACCAGATGAAAAAAGATGCATTGCACAACACACCATCATGGAGTTTACAATAACTTCATATCAGTTGGCATCGGTGTATTTTACGTCTGCTAAAAGCCTATCAAAAAGTATTTTATCTGAGTGCGATAAGAAATTGGGAGTGCTTCCGTAATATTTTTCAAAAGTCAGTGCACAAAGACTGCAACCGTATGTAAAAAGTGCAAAAATTAGCTCTGTATATCTAGGATTTAGAATCTCTTGCACTCGTACTGTAGCTATTGTAACTCAGCAGCAAATAAAACGAATATTCCCATTCACGTCTGTCTTATAATTACTCTAGATATATATTATAACTGCAGCAGCGCAATTTTTTTTACAAATCACAGCCGAGGACTATTACAACATTAACTACTGCATTCGGCAAGTTTAATAGAAGCAAAGCTTTCACATCAACGGAGAAGCATACATGACATTTGGCACACAGTAGTGAGAACACCCGGTTCATAGACTAAACAAAAAGGACTAAAAGTTACAGAAAAATGTTTCAATAACTTCAACACACTGCACATATAAGTCTGCATTATTATACATTATATATGTTCTTCTATGTTTCGGTGACATGGGCAAAACTTGTATGAGACTTGAAAAAAAATTCATTTTTTTCCCCCCTAAACACAGCAGCACCACCCTTGTCCATAGGCAATGTCTGCTATTGTAACTCAGCCTCATTAATTTGTATGTGGCCGAGCTGCAATACATAACGCAGCCTACGAGCAAGAGAGGCGCAGTTTCATTTTAATGGGGCAGAGCTGCAATGCATGACAAGAGTGGTGCTGTTAATGGAAATAGATCTAAGATCCTTTTTTTCTATGCTCCTAAAACTTTTATAATCTATATTATATAAATTGACTGTACTTATTAATACTAAATACTTACATGTTCAGGAAAACCAGTGGTGTGGCTTCTGACTTTAAATTTCAATATTAAAGTGTAATTCCGCCCAAATCTGAAAAATCACTGTAATCCCACATGGTCAATGTAAGTAGATTGTCATTGAATACAATATGGCGACCCTACTATTTCCCATATTCAGATAATGTAAAACCAAAACTGGTGTGAATTAGCATTTGTAGATTATTCTAAATTAAGCTTTGAACATGTTAAGGGCCCATTCCCATGTGTCCGGCCCTCACATTCTTTTTACCTCTGGCTTTCAGAAAAAAAGTAATAGGGAAAATGCTCACAAAATAAATCCAATAGTTTCCTATGGGGTCAATCTTGTGCCCGGCAGCATCAATCTTCATGAGGGAAGTCTATTCGAGCCCGACAGAGAAACGTTGCATGTCACTTTTTTATTTCATACTTTTCAAGTTCTCCTTAGAGGAAGTGCAAGTATGATCTTGAAATTCTACATAACTGTGGTAGAAGTTACAGATGTGTCCACCTTTACCATTGCTTGAATTTGATTCAGGACTCCAATTTCTCATTAAACCAATTCAATACAATATTGCAACATGCTAGCAAAACACTTGACAGGCTGCAATTCACATCACAACCACTAGTTGGCCACATAGTCACATACAGCATAGACATCTCGTGACAGACTATCGTGGAATCATGTTTTTCAAAGCTGATCATCTCGTGCAACACATCTGAGGATATTTTGAGATAAGAGGAAAGGTAAAGAAGGACACATCTGTATTTGATTTTAAATGTCTTCAGTGTTGAGTGATCAGTGACCACAGCAAAGCTATAATGCTCAGTGTAGTCTATTAGCGTCACAAATCTACCTCCAGTGCTACAACGCTCAGTATAGTCTGTGGAGTCATAAATATACTTCATGTAATGTGCCCATACACATCTACTAGGATCTCATGGCAATCTAATGTACATAGGCGGGCATCTCGACTGTCCCCTATCCCTAATGAAAATAACATGCATGCTCAGGCAAACTGTGCTTTCATATTTATGGGGAGATCTTATGTGTATGGCCGACCTAAGACGGTCAAGGCATTTTTCTTGGTTCGTAATATTATTTCAATTATGCTCTAGGAAATAGATTAATTTGATATATTTAAAAAAAAATAAAATAATTCTCTACAAAAGGGGAAAAAAAAATAATCTATAATTTATACATATAATGCAGACCCTCTGGTAGAGGCCACGGATAACGTAATGCACCATAGTCACTAGTACTTATCTAACAGAGCTTTCATTGTGCGTTTATAAATTATTTGTGCATATTTTATTTTATTTTTTAAAGATTCTTAAATTGAAAATATTAAATTTATACAATTCTCACACAAGATTTAAGATATATGGTACTGTATATCACTTAAAAAAGGCTTTTTGTGGTAGATCTTTGAAATAGCTTTTTTAGGGGTGTAACTATAGTGGGTGAAGAGGTTGCGGTCGCACCTAGGCCCTGAGTGAAGCACAGTTAGTTGGGCGGCCCGATTACAGATTTTTCATTGGGGCCTAGGAGCTTCAAATGACACCTATGAATACATACATCGTGAAATCAGCCATTATATTTGCTATAAAGACAGTCAATAGACTGTAGTAGTTCATCTGGAGATGGCAACATACATGGGGAATGAGGTACGTATATATGGGTATGGCATTCGCGAGAATAAATCTGGCTTCAAAATGGCTGCCTCCGGTTATTAGTAGGGGACATGCAGTATAGAGCACAGGTTATGAGGCGACTTTGGATGCAGGCTGATGCACGACAATTTTGCTCATAGGAATGAACCAGTTAGCAAAGGTTGCATGGAAGTCATGTGATGCAAACAATGAGCTTTGCATTGAGCGCCGCTTGCGCCGGTATCTCAAGGCTAATGACTGCAAACTACCCAAAACAAATTAGGATACACGTATAAAAAATAATGCAGATTGAACCTGTTGGTTTTGCCTGGATAAATGTGAGCTGACATCTCATTGGACAACAACCCTACTTGTAAAAATTCTCCTCCATAAGATTTACTAATTTTTATCAAATTCATTCACAGCGCAGCAAAAGATCTGGGGCTTTGCATTATTTTGGAACCTTGCAGCAATCCCCTGGGCATGTAGTTTATAAAATTTCATTTTTGCATAAATGAATTCTCAGTACAAAGATATTTTCTATTACAGTACAAAAACATTCACTTAAGAATTTGAGCTACAGTAATCAGTATTACAGACCATGCTCAAAGCTTGGCATCTCAATGAATGGTTTGACAGCATTCATGTCATCTTTGTGCCCTACAAAGATGTGGAGCCACACACTTATCAAGATACTTACAGGGGTTCATGATGTATGGAATCCACCAAAAATATTGGAGTTTAAGCCGTTCAAAAAATAAAAAAAACATCATGCATACTTAGAAAAATATAAATATCAAGTTCACACTGGGCGCCAAATTGCAGCAAAAACAGCCAGAGAAGCCTTGGAATGTCATCAACATAGAGAAGCAGCAACGTGCGTCCGCTTTCTTAAGACTCACACGCCACCCCCGCTGCGGTCCACCGGAATGGCCTCTCTTTGATCCATGTTCTCCTCTGCACTTTTCATCAGCATTGCCAGCCGGCTGCCCGATACAAATCCTTTTTGGATGGCGCTCATGAGCTTTAAAAAAAAAAAAGAAAAAAAGTTAGGCCTAAAAGTGTTCAGGAACGAATACCGTGATCTTTAAATTGGCTTGAACCAATTGTTGCTCAATGTAGGAAAATAGAATTCATTCAGATCCTCCCTCAAGGGACCTCTTAGTTTAAAATCTCTTTTAATAGGGACATCTATCAGACTGGAGGAAGCAGAAACGGTGTGTTTAGATCGTGAGGAATTAAACAGATGTACCCATATGCAATATAGAAGATCTGTGACCGCAGTGTTGCATAGTAGGATTGGCAAACAGAACCTTTTATATCACACAGGAGTTGGACAGACATCGTAAAAGGTCACTTTTATACCACTGTTAGGCCTCATGCACATGACCGTAGCCATGTCCACGGCTGTGATTTTCAGGGTCGGCCGGCCGCGGAGTGTCACCTGCAAGCCGCCCGCAAATCGCGGGCCGTGCACATGGCCACGTGCATTATTTTCTATGAGCTTGGACCGCAGAACACGGCCGTAATAAGACATGTCCGTTCTTTTTGCGGTCCAGGCTCCTGGGCCATGCACGGATTGTGGAAACCACGGTGGTGTGCATGGGCCCATTGAAATTAATGGGGCCGCAATTCACCCGTGGATTTTCGGGGGAATTGCGGCCACAAAAGCACAATCGTGTGCATGGGGCCTTAGTATTCCGGTCTAACAAAACATGTTCAGTAGCTGCCAAACGTCCGATATATTAGGCCTCAGCCCATATGGCAGTACACAAAGTCCCTGTGGGGTTTTCTGACGGTATGTTGCCCCCTACTCTCCTTTAGAAGCAATGCACCGTAATACATCATGCAATAGAACATGCCACAACAGACCCCCCAAAGGACTACATTTTAAATTGGTACAGTATGGCCCATAGATTTGTAAGGATGCCCTATTACATAAAGATCAGTAATAAGGATGTGTCCATTTACCCAACATCTTAACTCCAAAAACAGCAACAAGACTAAGGTGGAATTCCGCAAAAGTCTCAATGTGGCGGTGCTTAGAAAAAAGGGGCCTTCCGCGGTCCGACAAATTTACTATAATTTATTTGGCAACCCTTCGATATGAGCAAAAACCTTTTCATTAGTCAAAACAAGTGACAGGGAATGGTTTCAGTCCCTTGTCAATAGACAATCTCACTGTGACGACTTGACATGGAACAAGTGTTAAATCTGCTATTAAAAGCCCATACTTTAATTTATGTCCTAATGACATGTGACACAGGGACTTAAAGGGGTTGTCCGGGAGTTAAAAAAAAAAAGGCTAACAGCTAAATTAAAAAAATAACCATTACCTATTAAATCTGCTGACGCTCCAGCGCAACTGTAGTCCCAGGTGGTCCTTGTTTACTTTGCGGTCAGCGATATGCTGTACATTCATGTGACTGCTACAGCCAATCACTGGACCAGCGAGGGATAGAATAGCTGAGTAATAGTTTAATAAGTGGTGGTACGTTTCAGGACTCCAGTTGGCTACAGTACGGGAGATTTATTAAGACTGGCGTTTCATACGCATGTCTAATAAAAACAAATTTATTGAAGTAAGATGCCACACATTTATCAAGAGGCATTCTCCTCTAAATAAATGTGTTGCATCTTTCGGCTGGCTGTGCACCATCCATTTCCCCCTTCCCATCGGACATAAAATAAAAAATAAGCATACCCACCCCTCCGCTTCCCCTCAGCATGTCGCGACTCATACCACGTCCTTATGTGGAGCAGCACCAGGGCCTTATATGCGTAGATTTCCGCTATACAAAATGTATAATAAATGTGCCGGGCCGATGCTGCCCTGCCCACTTTGGGAAGCTATGCCCTTTTTATTTACAAAAATGGTGAGGTCGGTGTAAAAAGCCCAAAAATCACAATTTTCAATGCAAATTGTGACTTTTGGGTCCTAAAGTGCCTTAAAGTTCAGCCTCAGGGGCAAAAGTTGTTAAATTCCCCCCAGTGTGTTGAAGTACAGCCGCAGGGGCGTAGTGGTAGCAGTTGTACCTTGGTCTGACGCCCCTGTACCTCATGGGAAGACACCAGCGTTATACACCGCACATGGTAGGTGGGGGCACGGTTACAGATTTTGCATTGGAGCCAAGGAGCTTCAAGTTACGCCTCTGCTCTGCCCGCTATATTCGCTCTTTGACTGCACATCCGCTACTTTAATAAATGATGAGAACAGATTCCTCAACCCATGTCAACCGCATAAACAATGTTTTTGGTTACTCTAGAATTCGACTCTGAACAAGAACAGGGTTAATATTTACAACATAGAAGATAAGTGGTTTTTCTCCATCACAGTTATTAAGATGACACATTTTATCTGCTGGGGAGAAAAAGTTGACTATTCCTTAAACTAATGTTGCGTGTTTTGCTGGCGGAATGAGATGTTTCTCTGCTCGGAAACTCAATGGAGGCTCGGCCTCGCAAGGCTGTAAATGATGCATGAAACTAGTTATCAATTTCAGTTGAGGAGATTAGTAAAGTCTTAAACGATGTTGACTTGCAAGCGTTCACCTGTGTGTTTGTAATCTGAATTCTCCAGCTCAATACCGATTCCCCACGGCCTCAACTAAAATCATGAAAATGAATTATTGTCTACTTTATCTTCCTCGCAATTACAATCTCCACTTTGGGCTCAAGATGACAGCCAAGTTTTCCCGGAAGATATAAAAGCAATTCTATATACAACCAATCCTCTGTATGGTCTTCCTGTCAAATAGGGAATAAAAATGTTTCCAGTATAATTTCAAAGGAACAATTCATTGTTGTCAATGGTTAATAGAATATGCATTTAATCTGATTGAAACGGTGATAAATGTATTAAGGAATAATTATTCTTTTTTTTGTGATGCTGGACACTGCTGCTAAAAAATTTCTGCATTTAGATTCAACAATGCTCTTATCTGCAGCTCATCTCGAGAGAGACAATTACCATTTCCTTTGCCTTGATCTTGTTTGTTTAACTTGACATCAGGAAGAAAGGGCTGACATTGACCAAAATCCCTAGCATTAATTTATCTCATGTTCCGCATTCATCATCGCCTTGGCTCAGGAAAAAGCTGGCAGGCAGCTGAAATACCTGTCCGAGTAAGAAAGACTTTACAAAAATAAACTCGAAAATAAACTCTACAATCCAGCCAGATCAAATCTGTGTGTTCAAAAATTTGCTGCTCTCCAGGAAACCAGAAACGATTAAATAAAATAAAAAAAAATAGCTCAAAAACAAAATAGAAATAGGAAAAAAAAACAACTAAAAATAAAACTATAATTTTAGACACATCTCTCACCAGCGATATTTTAGGCACCGAATGTATAAATTAGCACAGGAAGCCTTCAATAACCAAAAATGCAGAGCCACTGCCAACTCAAACTAAGTGCCAGGGAGTGAGGTAAAACCGCTAATCCAGCATTTCACAATGTCTTGTCCCCAGCTGGGTAAGAAGATTTTTTTTGACAATAGAATTTTAGTGTAGATTGTTTGATGTTAAAGTTGTTTTCCCAATGTAGTAAGTGATGACATATCACTACAATATGGAATCACTTAATAATCATTGAGGGTCCGACTTCAGTGACACCCCCACAATCCTAAAAATCAAGGTTAATAATCCTGAGAATAAAGTAACCCTCTGCGGCTTCTTCATAATTTTTCCCTGCACAGCGGAAATCCCATCCACTCGCTGTGGAAGTTACTACAACACAGCCCCCTCCCATTCACTTGAATCTGATCTTGTGATCGCAGAGGTCAGACCTCCCCCGATCATGATTTTATGGGCATATCCTAGTGATATGTCATAACTTCATTGGATGGGAATACCCATTTAATTGTGGCAGATTATTACATAGTTACCTGCAAACAAAAACACCTTCAGATCCATGTAAAAAAAATAAAGAAATGTAATACAGAAGGAGAGCGGAAAACTAGAGAAAAAATTTAGGAAAATGTGTGTATGTCCCATATCAGCAGTTCAAGCAAAATTCTGAATTCTACTTCTAACAATGTTTCACAGGTTAAATCTACATAAAAAAAGTTGAGTGATTTTTATTTTGTACTAATTTTTTGTTATATCATATCTTTTTGTCCAACCATTTACATAGCTAGTTCTTTAATACAGAATAAACAGGAACTCATAGGTGCCGGCCTATCAGATATTCTGGATTTTTAGTGACTCTGTCATTACCAAGAACTTACACACATGAAGCTTTGAAGTCTAGAGATAGCCGTGAGGGACCACAAGTCCCACTTAGGCCTCTTTCCCTCTAGTGGATTTGTCACATGGGCATACAAAATACATACGCAGCAAGCACTACTCTCACCCATATTGGCGTTTTTGTGCCCATTGAAGTCTATGGAGAGTGCTCAAAATACATAAACATCTGTACATTATCTGTATAACATCAGAATTGCATACGTACATAGGGGCTGTCATAAGTATTTCAATTTCCTCCGAGACAGCAAATCAGTATTACAGATTCATCACAAGGATGCAATACTGATACGCCTATATTGCAGATCCGTATTATGCAATTTTACAAATACGCTGGTATGAAACTGGCCATACCTGGAGACTGCAATTTTAGATATCAGAATAGTCAGAGTAAAACCAAAAACAAAAAAATATCCACAAAATCCAAAAGTTGTAACACTGAATACCTTGCAATTTTTCACAAAAAAAAGTGATCAGTGAGAAGATGTAATGGGGTCAGTAGGCCTAAATTAGGACTTTAAGGTCTACAACACCCCAGACATGTGAATCATATAATGAAGGGGTCACATACCATGAGTTATACAAAAGTGAACTTTTAGTTTTGGGTACATTAACTTTTTTTGAATACACGTATATAAATAGTACATAGATGGCAGGTTATAAAAATAAATAATATTATTACAGGTAAAGGGCTCTTTTCGGACCACTACAGACACGGTTTCACTTTATGTTTTTTTTGTTTTTTTTTGCAAGCCCCACAAGTTATCTAACTCTCAGGTGTAATCCTAATGCCTGCATGGTTACGTAGGCTAACCCTAGGTATTTTTTTCTTCCATCCTTCACCTCTTGATTTGATGGCCCAGAATATGTAATAATCCAGCACGTAGTGTTTCATTGATGCCAGGGTACATTTACTGTCCAAGAAAAATGACTAGATTGCCCACGATTTTTCTTTGTGCTATAATAAATTTATCCAGCTCGAACCGCTTATGGGATAATCCCCACACAATGCAACATAACCTGTAGGCAGCAACATTGTTATAATAGCACTACTGTGTACGATGGGATGGGGGGATGACATCTCTAAAACTCAGTGGAGTCTGAAAATTTCTATAAATATCAGAAAGAGGAAAATTGTAACGATAATTGGTATGCCCATTGTTAATAATTCAGAAAAAGGAAAATTCCACTTTTATGCAAATTGACTTAAGCCCCTCCCTTTTTGCTGTCCGGTTTGCTTTAAGATTTTACGGATTCTTCCAAATTAAAATCATTTCCAACATTGCAGAGATCCTGCAATGTTTGCCCCTTTAACAGCTAGTGTCCCGATACAGAAAACAAATCTACTAAACACCAGTCAGATATGGATCAAATTCTTAGTAATCCCTTGCCATACATCGTTATGGCCTGTGATTGGCTGTAGGTGTCGGTACAGTATGTCCTCTCTGCAGTGTCATAAAAAGATCAATGGGGACATGGAGTGGTCCATGCTTGATCAGCAGGGTATTTACAAGGGGAGTATGGGCATAATTATTATTTTAGTCCACACGCAAATTCCATATTTTTTATTTTTCTTTAGCTGTAATAGCCCTTTAAGAAAGTCAATCAGATGTTTTCTTATACTTTCTAAATTTCACTAATTACATGGACTTTTACATGGAACCTTTCAGCTGTATCTGATATACAATGAACACATCATAACAAATGTAAATAGTACCGACCTGTAGAAATTCATTCAACTCAACTTGCCCGTTCTTATTTAAGTCAACTTCATTCAGGATTTCATGTAGATTATTGGCGTCCATCTGAACATTTATATTCTAAAGGAAAAGACATACTGGGCATTATGGAAAACATCAGAAAATGGCATTTCACTAAGGGTATGTTCACACGAGGTCATTACGTCCGTAATTGACGGACGTATTTCGGCCGCAAGTACCGGACCGAACACAGTGCAGGGAGCCGGGCTCCTAGCATCATAGTTATGTACGATGCTAGGAGTCCCTGCCTCGCTGCAGGACAACTGTCCCGTACATTAATCATGTTTTCAGTACGGGACAGTTGTCCAGCAGCGAGGCAGGGACTCCTAGCGTCGTACATAACTATGATGCTAGGAGCCCGGCTCCCTGCACTGTGTTCAGTCCGGTACTTGTGGCCGAAATACGTCCGTCAATTACGGACGTAATGACCTCGTGTGAACATACCCTTATTTGTTAATTTTTTATTTTATTTAAGACCTGTCCAGGGCATGAGAAATTCTGCAAATTTTGCTACTATGAGAAATGCATATTTAATTTTTTGTTAAAAAAAACAACTCCTCCAATTGTTCTTAGGTTCCATTCATATAGTGTTATTCCCATTCTGTGGGGTTTCCGTGGTCTGCCGCGCTTTTCTTACCATCAAAAATAACACAACCCCGACAAAAACGTAAAAGTCCCAAATATATGTGAATGGGATCCGACAGAATTTGTTGGGATTTGTCTGAGATCTGGGATGCTGGGATCGGTCATTGCTGTCATAGCTCTATTAAGAACGAAGCCATGACGCTAGTGTGAACAGAGGATTTTTAGAACACCAAGGATGAATAAGAGAACATTCAAGGACGATAAATGAATGAGAGAACCCAGGATAAAGGTGGGCGGATTGTAGGAAATAGTGGGGAGGGCAAACAAAAATGTTGATGGGATGAATGATATAATGTTACAGAAGGGACAAAGGGTAACAGAGTATTCAAGATGAAGGCGTGTACAACTATAAAGATGGGGGATGAATTCTGGGAAACGGTCAGCATGAATGATAGAGTTTTGGAGGAGAGAGGATGGAGAGGATACATGGAGGATGGATGACTAAGAGGACAAAAAACCAAGGAGAGTAAAGATGGACGACAGAGTGTTCAAATAGGAAGTACATATGACAACAGTAGAGGAGATAGGCAAGACGACAGGTGCTGAAGGAGGACGAAGAACACAACTAAGTGTGCTTGTGGAATTGATGACATCATAGCGGACATGAGTGAATGAATGAAACCGTTTTATAGACCGCGTCAGATAAGCTTGGTGGAGAAAAGAACAATAGGAACTGTTTTGCCATGAGCTGTGTCTGGTATTACAGCTCAGCCACATTCCCCTGAGCTGCAATATAGGCCCATGGACAGGAGTGGCGCTATTTCTTGAAAAATAAGATCTATGACAACCCCTTTAAAGTGAAAAAAAAAAGTTTATTGTAGTAAAGCCAGTTTCACACACAGTGTTTAGTATTATTATGTGGTCTTCCGCAGCAGGGTTCTTCGACTATATGTTAGTTGAAAGTCTATAGTAGAAGGTGAGGTCTACATACATAGCATTTTAGTCTGTGGTGTTTTAGTGGCGTTTTTGGAGACAGATCTTGCTGCGTTTTGATAAAACCAGCACTAAGTATGGTGATTTTTCACTGTACAAATTTACACAAATTTACATGCGTTTTTAGTGGCGTTCTCTTAATAACGCCTAACTCACCTCCAAAACACGTTGGACATCCAGTATGGTGATGAATCCCTTCTTATCTTTATCAAACTTGTGGAATCTCTTTTTATACCTAAAGTAAAATGATTAGACGATGAGTGTATCTTAGACTAAATGGTTGCTCATAAATAGATTGAACAGGATCTGCTGACCTGGAATACTCTTCCCCTCTCCTGGTTTGGAAGGATAAATGTGCTGAAAATGGATAGCTTACCTAAACTATTATACTTTTTCCAGAGCGTCCCAATCCCCCCACCCCGACAGTATTTCTGTCATTTACGACGTATTACCAGTCATTTTATTTGGAAAGGGGCACGACGCCATCTGAGTTATAATAGTCTCAGTCAACGTAAATAGAGGGGAAGCGGGGCTTCCAGACTTTTCTATGTAGTATAAAGCGGCTCTGCTTTCCTGCATTCTTAGTTGGACTACAGATTATGCAAATTAGCAATGGAAGCGTGTAGAACGTTACACTTTCTCCCTCGACTCCTCACTCGCTTTTTTGGTCTCACTCGTGGGTTGGTGGAGGGATGATATAGGATCCCACCCTAGTTCGTTCGCTTCTCTGCTTTAGGCAAAGAGACAACAGAAAAATGTATCTGGCAGGTCCTCAGGGTCCCCCAGGGCCTCACATCCAATAATTCTTAGATTTTATCCGCAGATTTTGAGTGGGTTGAGGAGTTTAAGAATATCATGCGCATTGAAGTCTGGATATCAGCAGTGGTTACGGGGGGACCCCATCCATAATATACACACACACACACACACGCGCGCGCACTTTGTCTTTGAAAGGATAGCGTTTTTTTTCTCCCCACATACACGACTCTTCTCCTATGCTAAACCCAATTACTATCCTGCTGATGTTATAGTTTGTACTATTTTCTATACTGTAACATGCTCTTTCTTCTCCCTTTATGTGAAGTGTTATTTCTCCCTTTTTTTATTTATCATTATGGAAACATTTTTTAGATGTGTGACTTAATTGTGATAGATTTTCGTGTATCCTTGTATAAGCCAAACCTAATTTTGCTTATTTTTGAAATGCCTAATAAAAACTGATTTAACCTAAAATAGTTGCTCATTAATATTCATTAGGGGTTCCGCCTTTTCAGAATACATAATTGAGCAGTTTCCACTTGAAGCTGATTGGTCTGTCATGGGACATCACAATCATTTCTGTGCAACAGTCAATGTGATTGGTTAAAGCCATCGCTGAAGCTCCAAACTCATTCACTACTACGTAACATTTCATAAAAACAGACACTTAAAAACGAAGATACTCCCATGAGAATATATTGTAATATAACATTGATTGTAACTCAAAAAATCTCTCAAAAGAAAAACAACATCCTAACTTTAAAGGGGGATCTTTTCGACTTTAACATTGACACCTATCCTTAGGATAGGCCATCAATGTTTCATCAATGTTCAGCACAATGAATGGGCCCTCTTTATTGCTTAAACAGACACAGACTCGTCCATACGGCTGTGCCTCGTACCACAGCTCGTGTCATTCAAATGAATGATGCTGATCAGCGAGTGGTCACGGCTAATAAAACGGTTTGTAATGTATTTGCGGTTTAAAAAAAACTGTGTTCACTACCATGGCCCGATCAGAGGCTGATTTACCATTGGTGCAGCTGCACAGGGGCCCATACGGTAAGGGGCCCACTGTCACCTTATAGTAACCTTCTTTTGTCTGTTAGTTTGCATGTAAATTCCTGAGATGATGAATTTTATGGCTAACAATTACTGATGGATTGTTATAGAGACGTAAGGGGACGATCTGTGATGAGATATTGTAGAGCAAAGGGCCCATATACGGTTTATGCACAGGGGCCCTCAGCTGTCTGTGTCCGACTCTGTTACTTTGTTTACAGATCCGCATAATGAAGTTTTGTACATGATGACGTCACAAGACCGACGCAGCCAATCAAGGAACGGATATAACATTACGGTGGCATGCTAACAACAGCCTTTATGAACGTCACTTATTTACGAAGATTTGTAAACAAAGTATCGGCAGCGAGGGAGCAGTGGGCCACGATGCTGAATTAAGTATATTAAAAAAAATTATAACCAGCATAGTTAACTTTTTCTTTTTTTAAGATTTAACAATGTCGGAATACCCCTTTAATTGTAAAAAAACAAGTCCGTGCTGAGGCAATAATGGCTAATGTTATCACTGCAATGATAGAAATGCAGATACGATGATTTACATGGATAGATTAAATTAGGACAGTAAAATCATAGCAATAGATTCCCCATCTTTTTACCAAATGCTTTCTACTCGGCTGTATTTCCTAATGTATATTGATTTTGATTTAATCCAAAATATATTGAGCAGAGGCGGCTGGACGTGATTCTCACTGGAATTACAATCTGTATTACATACACAACAGAAATACAAAAAGTAAAATAGAAGGCTGCAAGGGTTTTACATCTGACCCTCTTACCTGTCTATATCTGAAGGTGATAAATTAATTTCTGATCGATCGGTTAGTTGTTCAGATCGCGCTTTGTATCCCATTTCATAATACAGAAACTGCTTTGCTGTTTCCAATTCTTCCTGGTAAAATACAAAGAAAACAAGAAATAAACATTTTATATAAAACCTGTCGTAGATGTTAAATGAGTATTGGCCGAAATGAACAATTCAGACTGACTGTGCCCACCATTGAGCGATTTTTGGTTAACTTCTTTCTTCGCAGATGCCGTATTGCCCCCTTTAGTCTGCCATGTTGCCGTTTTTGGCTACTTGATCATAAACCGACGTTCTCCAGGACGTTATAACAGAGCGTGCGTTTGACACATTCTCTCCCTCTCTATGGGGTGGCATTGTTTTTGCTTAAAATATTGGAAATATTGTATGTTTTTGTAGTGATATCAGGCAATTCTGTATTGGAAGCTATTTTTTTTTAAATCTAATATTTATGGTAAGTTTTCAAGAGGTTGTTTAGTTTGGTAAGGCCCCATGCACACGACCGTAAAAACGCCCGTAATTACGGGCCCATAGACTTCTATTGGCCACGGGTACCTTCCCGTTTGCCTACGGGAAGGCGCCCGGGCCGTTGAAAAATATAGAACATGTCCTATTTCAGGGAGTAATTACGGCACGGACAGGCCCATAGAAGTCTATGGGGCTCAAGTAATTACGGGTGGCTACGTGTGTGCACCCGTAATTACGGGAGCGTTGCTAGGTGACGTCGGGGATTTAAATTTTTGAATAAAGAAAAGCAGAGAATATGGCGTCTGAGCGATCATGTGACCCATTTCCAGCCCCTCTTTTTTTTACGGGTCCGTAAATACGGGTGGAATACAGATGACAACGGACCCGTATTTAAGGGTACGGGTCCGTAAATACGGGTTAAAAACGTGTGACAAAGGACCCGTATTTACGGGAGGGAAAAAGTACGGTCGTGTGCATGGGGCCTAAACCATATTACCTCTGGGACCAGCTAAACACAGTGGGTTCTACAGCAGAGAGTCCCAATGATCATATATCGATGGTCTTTCAGAGACAAGATCTCCCGTCATTAGTTCATAAAGCCACTTTCTACTACGTTATGACCTCGTATGACTTATGGAATCATTTTAAGAGGATCTGTCACTAGTTTAGGAATTCCCAATCTCCTAGCTAATCTAATAGGCGCTGTCACACTTATAATGATAGTGAAAAGTGTGTCCCAAAAAAGTTTAATATTTTAAAAGTTATCAGCTTTTTTTCTAAATATGGAAATGAGGCTATACTAGACAAGTGGGTGTCAGCACCAGCGATTCTCCTGAGGTGGAGCCTCCTCACAGCCTCTGATGCCATCCTATCAGCATGAAGCTACTTCACACAGTGTGAGAGACTGAGACTGAAACAGTGGTTACATGTGAAACATGAGATTCTAATCTTTCATATGACACCAGGATCGCAGTTCTAGCTGTGAAACATCCGGAGGGATCACCAGTTGAATACACGGTCGGGAATGGTAGCTGTATACTATATGATCATGCTGTGTTGCTGGGCATGGAAGGGGGAGGAGCTGTAAGCTGATTGGACAGCGTCATAAAGGAAACATTACACCGCCCAGAGTGAAAAGAAAGAGAGTCACCTCCCATTAGGCAAGTATAGCCAAATTAGCATATTTAGAAAAATACCCATAACTTTGCAAAAAAGAAACATTTTTTACACTGTAGTTATCAGCATCATTGCACCTATTAGATTAGTTAGGAGATAGGGAATTAATAAACTAGTGACAGATCCTCTCTAAGCCCGCGATTCCAAAATTTTCCTTCATAGGGATGTTCAAACCAGATAGGGACCCCACAGAGGATCCCTAACCCGTCTGTAGGCATCATACGTATGTATAGATGGAGAAACAATAGGAGTGCCATAACAATGTGTAGCGCAGCCTACATAAATAAGGCTGCTGGCGAGATTTTTTGCGGGTTGCTTGTAATTTTGTTCAAAATTCTTTTGCATTTTTACATGCAGACAAGAGGTTACCACCACATAGAATACAGTCCGGACGCTTTAATAAACTAAAATTCATATATAAAAACAAGATGGTGGTGTACAGGGGTCATGGCTGAAAGTTATAGCTGCCAATGTTGCTTCCGCCAACGTCTTTACCGCAACGTGTGGCCGTAGCGTGACTGTACCTAGTGGCATCCTGTCATCTCTATATGGGCAACTGCTGCTGTGCATCTCCTAAGTCATTATCTATTACAAGAAGCAGGACGACTGTGTATATATATATATATATATATATATACACACACATATATACACACACACACACACACACACACACACACATATATATAATACAAGCATTGTGTTATTGCGAGTGTGCCAAAAAAGTTGAAGCACTAAACCTAAAGACCACACCTTATAAAAAGATACCAATACCATTTACACAGATCACTCTAATGGGGAGATTTATATAAACGGTCTCACAGCAAAATTAGCCTTGCTGCCCATGGCAACCAATCACACGGCAGCTTTCATTTTTCTAGAGCAGTTTAAGAAATTAAAGTTGAACTCTAATTGGTTGCTATGGGCAATTTTTTTGATAAATGAAGCCCAAAGCCTTATCAATGTATCCGTGAGAGGGACAGACTTACTAATACTTTCTGAGTTTTAGACAGGGTAAACTTAGACAAGGCATTTAGAAAATGCACCAAATTGATTAAAGTGGCACACGCCATAAAATGAATTTGGCTAGACATGCTAGAGACTTTCCTCTATCTTATCCCACCTATTAGTTAGCCTAGTTATTGCCATATTTTGGTGCATGGTGTTGCATTTTAAGTCGATCCACAATTTCAGGCGTGTCGAAAAAAAAGTGTCTAAAACAGTTAAACATTTGGCCCATAGCACATATGCCATTTTAAATAGTAAAACTGCCCCAATGGGCCTCAAAATTGTTTCACAGGGGAAGCTGGCCTTGTTGCCCATAGAAACCAATCACAGCGCAGCTATCATTTTTCTATAGCAGTATAGGAAATTCAAGCTGAGATCCGATTGGTTGCTATGGGCAACACAGTTACTTTTTCTGTCCGATAGTTTTGGCAAATGAGGCCTATTGTTCCTACTACTGAAAATATGTCAAATAAATCAGTGATCATAAGGGAAGACATCTTACTGGACTTATTGGTGATCCCACCAAGGAACACTGCGATGAGTCCCACCATAGCCAGAAATGGCTGATAACAGGGAACAACAGCTTGTATCTCTAAGGTTTCGCGTCCCTTTAACTAGAAAATACAATGACAAATGTGACGTCACCACTATTGGAAGGTGCCAGCCTATCGTGCCACATGTATTCGAAAAAAACCGAAATATTGCTAAACCGCTGCTACCCATTGGTTGGGAGCTCCAATTAAACGGTTAGGAAAAGGAGGGGAGAAGGAACTAAACATATGTCTGAAGCAAGTTAAAAGGAAAAATTTAAACAACTGCTCAAAAAAAAAAAGGATCTCTTTCTGTGCCGAGAAAAACAATTTGTCATAATCTGTGCGCTGATCTGTTTTTTGCATGAGAAATGTGAGGATGGAGAAGGGCAATATGCACAGAGCGGTGGAATACCAATTAATCCCCTGCTCCTACGTGGCCTTAAATATAAATGTCTTTATCTTCCATTAACTGGCCATCGCCGTGTGAATTTCCTTTATTGTACGTATGACAGAGAGGCCTCAAATGGTCATGTGATCAGCACCCTATTATTCCCAAAGATCTACAATCAAGTCTGGTCTTGGGTGATCGTTATAATAAAGGGCAATGCGACCCAGACATGTTCATTTTTTATTCAGAAGGTATGAAAGTAAGACCGCGTTCAGCTTTATCCTGACTTCAGACGGAAACGTTTTCATTAAAAAAAAAGCATGCTGCAATATTTACCCCTCCCCCACATCCCGTCCTTTAAGTTTAAAGCTCGGACGCTACAATACGATGTGATACTAATTGACGTGATGTTGCAGAAGTGGGAAAATCCAGTAGCTTCGGGTTCTCCTGTGATGGTCGTGCCCATATTTCCATGCACCAAATAAGTGTGGATGAGTGTCATGTTATCTATGGTTAGCTTTAGTGTAGCAATGCTCCGGGTCCCCAAAGGAAGAAAAATTAAATAGAATGTAATGCAAACCTAATGGTCAATGAACCATAAAGGGGTTGTCCAGGATTAGAGAAAAGGGTCTGCTTTTGTCCCCCAGAAACAGCGCCACTGTAGTCCATGGGCTGTCTGGAATTGCAGGTCATCTCCGTTAGGGTCTATACCCACTACATTTGCTGTATACGTTCGAAGCATACGTCAGGAGTATAGGCATACCGTCGTCCCCAGGCTCCCATGCTAAAAAACATATTGCACAGATACATTTTTGCGGGATGCCTCTGCATGGAATACTTAAGCAGACTGCGCTATTCTATACAGTTGAAAAAAATTTTATACAGACGTATACCAGCCTGATGGAGACTCAAAGGGACACTTTTTGGGCCTCCGTCGGGTGAATGAGGGCCTATGGATGCTTTTGACATATGCGCTGGGAAAGCATACGCCAAGCAGATACTGCAAACACAGTGTGAATTCGAGCTTAAAATGAATGTGGCGAAGCTGCAATACCAGACATAGTCCATGGACAAGAAAGGTCTCTTTTCTGTCAAATATTTTTCTATTAATATACAGTAAAAGCAAAGTCAAGGCACATAGTAGGTATTAAATTACATGTTTACAATCACAACAAGGTGCAAAACCCAAGTAAATTGCACCGCCAGTAAAACCAGTACAAAAAGTAGGTGCAATCGTCAGGAAGCCTCCAATAGTCATCTCAAGGTTGCCAAATTTTAAGGAATTTTACAGAAGAGCCTTTTTCTAATGCTGGTCAACACCTTTAAGAAAACCAGGATTCCACTTGGTCTTCCATCTACACATTGCAGTGTCCATTTGGAGACAATAAATGGGGATAATATGGGAGAAAATGACAACATGCACTTGATTTACCGTATTTGCCATGGATGCGTACTAGAAGGACCCTCAACTTCAAATACTTCGCCAACTGTTGGCCCCTTTAGCAACTAGACCAGTATTTCCCTACCAGGGTTCAGCAGAACTCTGTTGTTTGATGGAGTCTGCTTTGCCTTTAGTCACATTGAGCTTCATAGCTCGAAAAAGGGGATCAACGATTGTCCAAAAATTGGAAACCACTTACAAAGACAATAATCGAATCACATGCAACTTTCTTTACTCCCTTGATTCATATAATCGGTAGAGATTTCACACATTTCGATTATAAAAAGCAGAACTAATCTTAACGTAGGTATACCGTATAGGCAAAGCGGGTGGCGGTTGTGCGGTGGCCATGCCCCATGTGCAGCTGCTCCTACAGGGGGTGCTATTCAGGGTTGTGGGGCTTCAACAAAGTGGCACAGTGGGTGACTAGTCCGCTCCTCCTACAGGTGCTTTGTTATAATGGTGTTTGTTGCCATGTAGGCCTGCGCTCTACACAAGAGTTTGGTTCTACTTGAATGAAGATGTTGTAAAGTCTTGTTCATTTAAAAAAAATACTTAGACGTAATATACCACTGGCATGTCTATTTTAGTAAATACTTTCATTTCCTATTAGAACTCTGCGTTGTGCCGTTCCTCTGTTAGTCCTCTTTGAAATGTATGAATGAATTGACATTGGGTGTTACCATTCTCCTTAAGGCTGAGTTCACATGGGGCAGATACGCTGCGTAACGGCAGCCGTCCTGTGCACCGAAGGGAATTCTGGGTGAAAAACCTCACCAAACTGTGGTGCACTTTTTCGCCCCCGGAATGTCCTCCGACGTTTTATCCCAGGAGACCGCCAGACTTCTGGGTAAGTATGAGATTTTTTTTTTTCTGAGTTGCTTTTTTTGCGGCGGAATGGCTGCGCACCGACTGCAAAAAACACAACAACTGCTATTATGTTGCGGGTTTTACCTCCCCATTGAATTCAATGGGGAATTCCCACAACAAATAATCAGCGTTTACGCAAATACAATTGACATGCTGCGGAATAAAATTCTGCACCGCAGGTCAATTTCTGAGCGTTTTTTTTTCTGCTCAGTATTTACGCAGCGTGTGGAAGAGATTGGTTGTCTCATCCACTTCGCTGCTACTGCATTTGCTTTGGATTTTCCGCAACTAATTCTGTTGCGGAAAATCCGAAGTATTTACGCAACGTGTGAACTGATCCTAAAGGAGCATGTCCCTACCCATTCTTACGCTGTCACTTCTGATTGGACATTGTTAATCTGTGTAGGGACACACCCCCAACTGGTGACACCCAGTTGACAAATTATTCATATATTTCCAGGAAGAATAATAGAGGAATGACACAATTTAGAGATCTAAGAAAAGATGTTCCAGAATTTTTATTTTATGGGGAATACAAGTATTTACTAAAACAGACATGTGTGGAGAGGTGACAGGCCTTTGAGCGAACCAGGTCTTTTCTATTTATGTATATAAGAGCCCGTTATTGCTACACCCCAGATGTTCTTAAGCTTATCTTATACAGTGCATTTTATGTATGTACTTGACTATTTTTTCATACTTAATTCATCTTCAAGCCTAGTTAAATTGACTAATTTGATTCCTAATTTGGATATTCAGCTTGACAGATAATGCTCCGAGCACAAGGACTAATTCTTTGGGGTTTAATAGCACTTGTGCCCCTGCAGTGTTCCTTGTATCACTGAAGCAACATTAGCATTAGACTCCTTGTGGCAGTCTGAAGATTCTAGGATCTGTCCGCAGATGCTGTATCATAATTAACGCTAAGTGGGACAGGAACTTCTTCACAACAAATATGGAAACTATTTTGGACATTGGGTCTTATTCAGGTCTACAATGATCACGAAAAAAATAATTGAAAGCGTTGTATGAGATAAAAAAAATTCTGCTAAACATTCCCCCCCCCCCTCAAGACAGCGCCACCCTTGTGTATAGGCTGTGTCTGGTACTGCAGCTCAGACCCATTTAACCCCTTTAAAAGCGATTATTATACCAAACTACCATACCTTTTTTTTTTGTTCCTTCCAATTTAATTCTTTGGCCATGATGTCTACAATTCGTGGCAAAGCTTCTTCAGCAGCTTGTACATTCAGGAACGCAAGGCGTGTGCGTCGTGAAAGGATGTCCACAGCCGTGCAGGCGTATTCCCTCAAAGCGTATTTTACCTGTGTCAGGAAAGACAAATAAATGTAAAATACTTGACCGTCTATTGCTCAATATATGAGAGATTTTTGCTGGGAGATTTTCAATATATGTTGACAACCCTTTAATCTGGCATTTGATAATGCAGAAATTCACAGAAGTGCATAGTAACCCTGAATTTCGCAAAGATCAGAAGCAGAAGACTAATTAGGAGACTCCTGGGATGAAAAAAAAACAAACATTGACTTGGCTATTTTCATAGGAGACTGTACGTGTGGGCTTTATCCATTTGTACTTTACCGCCCCCCCCCCCCCTTTACTGCTGGCTCATTTACAGGTAATGGGGGCACAAGGCCCCCAATTTCATGATCATCTCCACCTTTGTACTCACATTTTTAATGCCCCAATACATCTAAAATGAAAAATAAAACACATTTTGCAAATAGTCCTGATAAAAAATGTCCTTTCGTTTTGTGTCTACAGCTACTATGCCGATCTATGCATATCCAGAGTAACAGACAACAAACCCTGTGTCATCTTATCTTGCAGCCATACTCACTCCTATCAATCCCCTACTTCTTACTAACTTAGCAAATGCATATTAACAAGAACCAGGGGACAGATGGAAGGGTATGTGACAGTTTGTAGTCTGTTACCATGGAGACACATAGGTCTGTATAGGAGTTGTAGACACAAAATAGTAGGATGATTTTAGTTAAAGTAATATGCAAAGTTGCTTTTTTCTTTAATTTTAGATAGCTTGGAACAATAAAAAATTTTTAAAACATTTGGGTTGTGATGGTGGACATAGCCTATAGGTTCACTTTTAATTTTACTGCACCCCTGGATATTTTGGAAGTGAAAAAACATAAATGAAACGCTATAGTTTTATCTCATCACAGACAGTAAAAAGCTCAACAATCCACCATAAATATTCTAACAAATGACAAATAACGGTTTACACAAGACATATATAAAAAGATCAGCACAAATGGAAACAAATGGTATATCCCATAGCAACCAATCAGATTTTAGCTGTATCTTGTTACTACAGTGTAAATAATTAAAGCGCCGTCTGACTGGTTGCCAAGGACGACACCACTATGTGCGACTTTCCATAATTATTCCCCCCCCCCCCCCCCCGCACTCAGTATAAAATAAAGAAAAGATCTTTAAAACGTTAGTAAGGTCACTCATTTTAAAAAGTCTCCTCTAATGAAATGCATGACAGTGGCAGACATGCCAACATGACCCATTTCAGGGAGAAAACATTTTTCTGGTGTGACATTTCCCAATTACTTTGTGACTGAATTAACGTGGATTCGACTAATGAAGTGAAGTAGATAAATAAATTTTATATGACCTAATTAACTGATCCCAGTGAAGGAATATGTGGGAAATAGTCATCCAGACAAATGTCTCCCTCATGAAATGGTCATATTGTCATGTCTCCAGCGAGGAAAATTAATGCACGCCAAAATATGAGACTCAAGTCGGATAAACAGCTTCAGGAGATAAAGACTAGGCCGGAGCACCTTAAAGGGACCCGTCACGGACGCCGCAGGTTGTGATGCACCTTTTAGGTCTAGTATCATTAATGTTTTTGTAAGTCCCAAGGTCAGGGTGAGAAGATAGTGATGTAATGGGGACATATATGTTCATGTACTCTGCTAGCTGACCCCAGGGTTACAGACGACATATAAGTACCGTTTGGTCTGATCCTGCAGTCATGTGTTACTCCCTTATATATTTCCCGATTCACGCTCTTTCATCTGCTGATCGTATCGTTTATGTAGCCGAAAATAATATCGTTGTCGGCAGCACAACTCCCTGTGTAAAAAAGATGTGCTGCCGACATGATAATAATGTATGGGGACGAGCGATCGTGGTAATGACCTCTCGTCCCCATACATGGCTACTTGTGAAAGAAGCAAATGAGCGCCGATCAACGAGCTGTCTCCTTGATCTTTGCTCGTTTCCATGGCCCTCGTCGGTCCGTGTAAGGGACCCCGACACAAGAGTGCAGTATCAAACAACACAGGGTGTTTGTAGTCTTTACCTATGGAGATACATAGGTCTAAATAAAAGCTGTATACACAAAACGGTAGATCATTTGCAAAGGTGCTACATTTTTGAATATGCAAACAAAATCGGTTGCACATCGTTTAAAGTGAATGTCCAATCCTCAGCACAGAATAAATGAATTCAAAAAATATATAATAATAATAATAATAAATAATAATAATTCTGCAAATGTAACCCAGCCTACCCTCTGTTCGTCCGAATGGAATAGGTGGGCAGACTTTGGTGAGAGAGGTCACAAGCTTTGCCCAACCACTTTATTAAGTTGTGCGGACATTAATATCATATTCTGTAGTTCACTGCATTGGGGTAGGGTTTGTGTAAAATTTAATAAAAGGGGCATTACAAAAAGTTATGGGGGTGGAAAGGGGCAGAACTTAAAATGATATGGATGTCAGGGCTGTATATAACTATTCATCTCAGACATCACATCCAAAGAGCTTTACAGTATGCGGCTAAATGTAAACCAATGGAACAGATATCCATCAATACAAGTTCTATGAGCTGAATTATCGGTGTGCCTATGGCTAGCTTTGAAAATATATAGAATAGAATTAAAACTACAGCAGTTATAGATAAGGTATAATGGAATATCTCCAGTGTGAAAAACTTAACATTTTTGTTTTTTAGTGAAGTTGACTTTTATTTTTGCAAAAAAAAAAAAAATAGATACAACTGTAAAACCAGGTTAAGACTATGCAGAATTAAAAGAAAATGACATAAAAATTAAAAACATAGAAAATATATTTTCTTTTAATTTTTTTTTAACAAGCAGATTCGGCTGATTTTTTATTGCAGTGCACTTTAAACATTTCAACAAACCTCAGCTTCAATGTACGGAAATTCAGAAACCAATCTCTTCCCCACAATCGGCCATCTCTTTCCAGTAACCTTAGCCAATTTGGCCACCTCGAAGGCCTTGTCACCGTAGGTGGCAGCCAGGTGCTGGGCAACCTGCGGGAGAGAATCAACAATTCACTGAGCATCTCACTCTCCAGCCTCCCCTCCTTCTGCTCGTCGGAGCACAGCAGGAAAAAAAAAAAAAAGGAAAAAAAAAAGGCAGCTACTTATGTCAGATTCCCAAAGCTTTTATCAAACAGACTGAAGAGGGTATTAAATCTTGATTGTGTGGGAGGAAACGACTTGTGTTGTGAACGCTTAGGCCAGCACTTATACTACTATATGCATGTATCAATGTAACTGTGACTAATGACGCGTCAACTACTTTTTGCAACTGTGATCACATTTAACGAATGTATTGTTGGAATTAGATGTCACGGAGATGGGACTGTCATCGAAATCACAAAGAAAGAAGAAAAAAAAAACAGAACAGAATGCTAATTTCTGTAAGCGGGCTCTGCGGCGCAGTCGATGTTTGTCAAACAATTAAAACATTTCATACCTTCTTGAAATTAACACTGGCACAAAATTAGATGCAGATGAATTGTTCTGCTGCCTTAGCAATACATGAGAATTTTATCACAAGGTTGTTGATGGTAGGGGCCAACTTTTCCATGTGGATAGAACTCTTTTTATATGTCCTATTAGGGCATGTGGCGCTAATAGAGGTGGGACCCCCTCGAATATCTAGAATGGAGAGCGGCTCTCACTTTGGTGGTTTTATTATTACACTCATTGATGTAGACATAGATTGTGTCACTTTTTATTTCCTGCAGGGTAAATAAAGACTAGGTGTCCCTTTCCCAGGTGATAAGTCCTGAAAAAGAAGTCTTAGCAGGGGGAGAGGGGGGGGGGGGGGAGTTGTATTTCAACTTTGGTAAAAGGTGCTGCTAGACAAGGGTTATCGACAGTGGACAGCCCCTTTAAAACAACCGGACCTTGTGTGCCAGCCTTGCGTTAGGTCATTTTGGTATCACAGAGTGATTGGCTAATGGACTTTTAAAGAAATGAGACCCAGCTTGCATGTGTGGCAAGAACTAATAATGTGTAACACCTGTTATCAATCACATCTAGGTTCATCGAGGACAGATGGATCCTGCATGACACGCAGGTCATACATGCAGGACCCGCGGTCACCGAAGCCGCCAGTCCCGCTGACCTGATGGATTTGGTTTTGAGAGCAAGATAGCGCTTGTATGTATCCAGGACGCATAGCAGCTGTATCTTAGGTCCCCTGCACACGAACGTGCCGGTAATCACTGTCCGTGATAACGGGCACGGCCGGCCTGCGGTCAGCCACCCACATTTGCGGGCCGTGCTCCCACAGAAAGTATGGGAGCAAAGTCCGTAAAAAGCAAAAAATAGGAATTGCCTATCTTTTGCGGAGCCTTTCTACGGCACGGACACTTTCCTGTAAATATACGGGAAGGTGTCCGTGGGCAATAGAAGTGAGTGGGTCCGTGTTTACAGACTGTAATTACAGATGAATTCTACGGTTGTTAAAAAGTAAAAAATGTTTTCAATAAAAATCAATTAAAAAGTTTAAAATCCCATAATATGTTGGTTTATTATTTAAAAAAAAGTGTGCAAAGGTTTACATAGCCTTTAACCTATCTCTAAACCGGACATAACACGACATGTATGGCGCGAGATGTTAAACACACATGTAAAAAAAAAAGTATACCTCCGACAGCTGCCATCTGTCAGCTATTTGTCACCCTCAGACAGAAATGTACACATTTAACGTATATGTTTTTTTTTTTACTTGTTGGCGCGAGATTGTATTGAATTGACATCATGACAAATTGTATAACTTAATGCAATTCAAGAAAAGTTAAGTTTGGACATCTGTAGCTCCAGCTCCTAATCCTAAAAATAGCATTTTCCCTTTTTAAAAGGGGTCGTCCTATGAAGACAACCCAACTTGCAACTGGTGGCCATACAGATACATTCACTCATAGGGGGGGGTACAGAGCGGGGAATCCCGGCTCTATGATTTCAATATGCCCTAATATGTAAATGAGTTGTCTAAGTGATAAAAGGCAATAAGGGTAATCGTGGCGTTGCCCTAACATTAAGGCTACATTCACACGAACGTAGCCAACCTTGGACATGAAAAACTAAAATTTTTCACGTCCGAGGTGCACCCGTGCGGGACGCGCTGTCAAGCATCCCCCATAGACTAGAGTCTATGGAGGAATGCGTTAAGCGCAAAAAAGTAAGTAATGTCCTATTTTTTCACAAACCCTTCACACGCTCCATTGAAACAATGGTCGGTCCCATTGAAATACATGAGACTGCGTGACCGACGTTGTTTTAACGGCCGTCACATGGACAACATTATAAGCTCGTCTGAATGAGCCCTAAGGAAAGTTTAGTATTCCTACGGTTTTATGTAAATGTTGTCAGTGTGGTCATTACGCATTGCATGATGGCTGGAATCACGCTGGAATTTACCTCACTCTCTAATCCATAGTCCTGGACAAGACGGATGTAAAGTGTAGGAGCCCAGTCTTTCCCTCCCTCAAGGAAAAGTCCAACAGTCCTGCAGGGTCCCGCTTTCAGGTTATGTGCTTTAATTGCTGCATCCAACGTGTCCTCAGCCATAGAGCGGTATGTCGTCCACTTGCCACCTAATGGAATATACCATATAGCAGTTAAGACTTCCCTTGAAATCCACCGACAGTAGATCCATGGCAGATTTTTGGTGAAACATGTTATATGATTAGAAAGTAAATACGAGCATTTGTGTGTGTGTGGTGGTGGGGGAGGGGGGGGGGGGTGAAACAAAGGTTACCCTATGTGTCTATGTAAGGGAAGAGCATGTACAGAAATTCCCTAACATACTTCTATCATCAAATTCAAAGGCAAGAATCCAATAATAGAGCAGCAGCAAAAATAATAATCTATTTCCATCTTGTTGCCCTGAAAAACCTTGAGCAGAATGCATTTTACCATTTACAGCAGCCTGTATTATGCTATAATGCTGCAGACACAGGCTGTTATAAAAAAAAATGTCACATGACTATTGCTAAATATTATGCCCAATTAAAAAAAAATACCTTCTTAAAAAAACAAATAATCATTCAGATCAAATCAGATTGTTAAAATATAATTAAAATTACAATCCAGACAAAAGTGTTGAGTCGAACCTGCTAATTTTATGTCTTATCTTCCCTCTCAGAATGCCCGCTGAGTGGGTGGGCTCTACCTGGTGTGATGCCAGAGCTGTGTTGCGTGCTCTAAACCAATCAGATGTCTCTCTATGCAGCTCCACCTCCCCTACACCCCTCTTGCTGTTTCATTTCAACAGTAAGAAACTGCAGCTCCATCTCCCTCACCCCCCTCACCCCCCTCACGCCCTGTCTACCATTTACTGTATTACTTGAGGCAGGATTTTGTGCAGACTGAGGAGCTTCCTGAACATTTACAAATAGGAACCACTTTACTCTAATAAGATATATTACAAAGTTTTATAAATTCACATGTACTATTAATTTGCGCAAAAAAACAGATGCTTAAAAAAATACAATTCATTCAAAATAGTAAATACACAAAAAATGCAATACTTGCAGAAAATCTACACTTGCAAGAAGATTATGTTACCTGCTATTGTGACGAGGCCAGTCTCACTTACGTCAACGACATGATTGCGAGAAATAGACTGAGTGTCCGTAGAATTGGGATTTGTGACCAATGGACGTATGCCGCTCCAGGCTGCGAGTACATCACCCCTGCGAACTGTCAACAAAAACACAGAGAAGTTACACAAAACCTCGGACCACTGCTCTTCTACCATAAGATAAGTAAATCGCAATAAATAGAAACGGTAAGTTCAGGTAAGTGCATCATCTTTGTGTTTTATTGTCTACCGTCTGAATACAGAACTGGATGCAAATGTATTTTTGGTGTCATTTGGTTATATTATATACACAACTGAAACGTGATCATCTGAAAATCTCATTGGTTCAAGACAGATTTGTCTTTTTTTTTTTGTATCCATTCCGGTGTTTGGCTTAAAAAAAAAAAACTGCACCAAAACCTGCCTCGAAAACAGCATGTTTGATTCCAGCCTAAGGCCCTGTTCACACGGCTGATTTTGCATGGCGTGTCTCGCCGCAATATCCGCCACGGAACTATTCCTTCCGTTGGTAGAAAGTTTCCTCCTTCCCATTGACTTCAATGGGAGGTTCGGGCGGAATCCGCCCGAAGATTGTGCAGGACGCTTCTCTTTCCCGCTAGCTGAAAAAAACCTGATTCCCTTTAAAGGCATTACAGCAATTTGTGGAGTATTTGTAGAATACGTTATAAACGTCTCATAGATGGGCCCCAGCTCTGGTACTACCAACTATAAGGAGAATGGGAATCCTATGTTGTATCGAGCAAAATGCCCAAAATAGAGAGGAGGGAGCAGATCGAGCTTGCCTCCATTTCTCAGCCTCAGTTGGGCATTTTGCTGGACGCAACAGGGGTCACGGGACCCCCCTTCTCTTAATAGGTAGAAGTCCCACAGGTAGGGCTCCATTCTATCAAACATCTGTGCTGTATATTATGGATATATCATAAACGTCTATGGTAAGCATATCCCTTTAAATAAACATCTTAACTTAAATGACATAAACAAAACATTTATGGTAGAGATGTACGCACATTCCTGGACGCAGCCATGACGACCAGAATGAAAACATCTATTATTTATATTGCAGACTTCACTCAGAGAACTGAAAAATTAGGCACAAAAGACAAAAAGGTTTTGTTTTTTACAAACTTTCTTTTTTTTAATTTAATTTATAAAAGCTTTAAATTATAAAAAAAATTATACAGAAACCTTTTTTATGCAAGTTTACATTCTTGCTTCTAATCTTATAAATGTCTATTGTTAAACAATCCTCTTTTAATCCATCTTAAAATCTTAACATCAACTGTACAATTAGAAGAATAAAGCTAAAGACGTCCACGTAACATAAAAAAAAATATTTTTTTTGCCCAAAGCCATGTGTGATATTTTTGTACTATTGGAAATAAATAAGGCAGGAAACGTGTCTCCCCCGATATAGTAAAATATCCTACATTGTGAAGGTAACTTGAGGCAAATCAGAAGTTCATAGGAGGATTTCCTGGTATATCTGCCTCTACCAATTATCATTAACAAGGTAGGACGCTGACCCTTACGCTTGACCACATGGATTGGCAGGGTGATAGGGTTACCTATATTGCCAGGGATAGAATACTCAGAATCCAATGATGTACTAGAATGTATTCCTAAAAACATTTATGTATCAAAGAAAATAAACAAAAATTAAGGAGTCTAAAATAAAAGAATTTAAAAATAAAAAAAATTGATAACATTTGCAGTAATACATTCATTCCCTGAAAGAGGAAACCATGTGTAACCGCAATGATTGGCTGCCATGATCATGTGATCTGGTTGTAGACAAGACATCGTTAGGTCACCTTTAACAAAGGCTGGCAGCATGGAAACGGAGGTGAATTTTAATAAGGAGTGTTTGATTTTCGTTATGTTGGGCAGATTTAGGGCTTATTTAGACGAACGTATAATACGTCCGTGCAACGAGCGTGATTTTCACGCGCCTCGCACGGACCTATGTTAGTTAATGGGGCCGTTCAGACTGTCCGTGATTTTCACGCAGCGTATGTCCGCTGCGTAAAACTCACGACATGTCCTATATCTGGCCGTTTTTCGCGCATCACGGGTGCGTGAAGACCGCGCACGGCACATGGAAGCACATCCGTGTGATGCGCGTGATTCGCGCTACAGTAGTCAAAACTATGAATGAAAACAGAAAAGCACCACGTGCTTTTCTGTTTACAAACATACAAACAGTGTCATAATGATGGCGGCTGCGCGAAAATCACGCAGCCACGCATCATAATATGTTGCTAACACACGGAGCGGTTATGGACCTTTTGCGAGCGCAAAACGCACACGCCCGGGTGAATCCGGCCTTAAATGGATGTCTGTTTAACACCATATCGATGTTAGGTCTCCGACCCCCGGCATTCGGAACGGAAATGCTGCTGAATTTCTATGCAGAAGTTCTGCAGTGTTTCTACAAAACAAATTCACATGCTGCAGATTGAGAATTTGCACCGCATGCCAATTTTTGTACTTGTTTTCTGCAGATTTTTTCCGCAGTGTGTGGATGAGATTTGTTCAAATTACATCCCCTTTGCAGCTACTGTATAAGGCGAAATTCACACGAACGTGTGCATTTTGTGCGCGCAAAAAATGCAGCGTTTTTTGCGCATTGCAGTTCCGTGTGTCATAAGTGTTTGGTGCGTGGCTGCGTGATTTTCGCACATATGCCATCCTTATGACACTCGGTTTTGAGGTTTAGAAAAAGAAATGAAGGAGGTGGTTTTATTTTTCCCTTCATTTCTTGATCTACTGTAGTGCGAATCACGCGCAGCACACAGAAGTGCGTAAGTGTGCTGCGCGTGATTTTCACGCACCCATTGACTTCAATGGGTGCGTGATGCGCAAAAAACGCTCAAGTATAGGACATTCAGTGAGTTTCACGCAGCGGACACACGTTGCGTGAAAAACACGGAATGTCTGAATGGCCCCAGTGCCTTACATAGGTCCGTGTGACGTGCGTCACGCGCATATTACGGACGTGAAACACGTTTGTGTAAATAAGGCCTTAAGCTGTAAAATGCATGGAAATTCCACAGCATTTCTGTCCTGTGTGCAGGAGGCCTAATATTCTGTGCCGATTCATTTCATATCATAAAATCTTTATAGTGGTTTAGCTCTGTTTTGCTAAACGAAAGCTCCAGATCCACTGCCTAGACAGAGTTAAATGATAAAATTCTGGTTGCTTGGGATTTTAGGAGCTTACTGCATACGGTTTGATTATTCAGTTCAATTTATGCATTGTATGCAGTAAGCTTTTAAACTCCCCCTAGTGGTGGCTGCAGGCAGCCAGAGTTTACTTTCTGAGCTCTGTCTGTGTTTATAAAGCTAAGAAATTAGCACAGGATTTTGGAGCTATTTAGAGAAAAAAATGTTTGATAAACAAAAAAGAAAGAGATGGCGCTCCACTAAGGTGATAAGATACTTGATTATGAATGAAATCTGTAAAAGTGTATCTGGATTGACTCACCCGGTAGAGTTGTGCAAGATCATCGGCACAATTCAACTTTGTTGTGTATCGGGTGTGATTCACCCTGGTGTCGGTACACTGAGCAAGCCTCCGGAGCGGACCCCTGATGTATAGCTCCGAGATTGGAGATTCCAGAGATTATCGGGCGCTCTTGTGCAGATGGTTCAGTGAGTCCACAATCGGATTTTGAAAAAAAAAAAGGATTTATTCAGTGAACATACTTAAAATACAAGTGCTGCAGCGCATTTCAACCTCGGTACGAAGGTGGAAACGCGTTGCAGCGTTTTTATTTTAAGTATGTTCAGTTGATAAATAGTTTTTTTCAAAATCCGATTGTGGACTCACTGAACCATCTGCACAAGAGCGCCCGATACAAGTAGTATTTTTTTCCACGTTCATTTAGAGAAAAAATGTGTCATCAGAAAATGACCTATTGTTTAAATCAAGTTTTTATGTTAAACATTTTTTTCTAAGACTTTTTGGTGATTTTATTTTATTTTCTAGGTCATTATCTTTATTAAAAAAATAATCCTAAAATCTTGCAGTTTTCACTCTGACCACTGAGCCTCACAATAGTCGGACACTTCTTGTTCTGTAGAGATCACTTCTCAGCAGTCATTATCACAGACAGAATTACAATGAAAGGTAACACCTCTATATAGATAACACAGGATGCACCATTCATAATAGACTGACCCTTCCTGTTCAGTAGAGATCACTTCTCAGCAGTCATCTCATTATCATCACAGACAGGATTACACAGACAGGTAACACCTCTATATAGATAACACAGGATCCACCATTGATAATAGGTGATGGACACAGCTCCCACTCCATGCACAATAACCTGCACAGATCACAGAGCATGCCCACAACACTCTCTCATAAATGTCAATGGGTCATCTCCAGACTATTGTTTCCTATGGTCCATGTGGTAGAGGTAAAGCATATCTATAAATGCTGTTAACAGCAATTCAGCCAATATCAAAAAATAAAAAAAAGAGACTATAAAAAAAATAAAATGTTTCACTATCTGGTTTTAATTAGTAAAAATATATATAGGTGATACATTCCCTTTAATAATTTAATGCACGTCTATGGCCATTCAGTTGAGCCCAGTTCATTTTTCCATCCATGTAGTTCTGCAAAATGGGAGCAAAGCATTTTGTATCTAGAAGGGCCTGTAACTGGTGACATAACTATAGTAAGTTTGTAATTCCTTCCCTTACAATGCCTGTACATCCGGCGGTAGAGCGCTAAAATGTGCAAACTACCATGTTTTTTCACGGTTTTTACAGTCGAAACTTATTTAAAATCATGTCCAGAACTGCATAGAAAAACTGTGCCAATTCCCCTGTACAAATGCATGGGATACTACCGCCAGGTATACAGGCGCCCTAACATCAGGGGTCTGCAATATGCACTAAAAAATCAATTTTGATATTTGTCAATTTACAAAATTGCATAAAATAAAAAAAAATGTGAAAACAAAAAATACGGACCCAGCAAGATCGCTCAGGAGTAAAGGGAAGGCGGTCGTCTGGCAGCCTGTTAAACTGGCCTAAATGAAGTGCTAATCACAGAAATAAAATAGCATATTACATTTATAAACTAATGGAAGTGGAAAGAGCTGCTTATGAGACATTATAATTAAACAGCTGGAACATATCCAAGCCTGTGTAAGTCGATAACCTTGGCACGGTGTCTGGCAGGGGAAAGGCAGGTCTGTGCGGAGTTGATATGGCTAGCGTGGTTGTTCATTCAATAACAGGCAATCTATAAACACAGCTAATTGCATAAGTGAAAAACAGCATGGCGGGGATTCTACTGCCGAGCGGGGAGGAAAAAAATAGTGTGCATCCAATGCCAGGCTAAAATCACACTCTAAACAATAATCCACGGTGCGGCCAATACCCTACCAGGAGCGTAATAAATCAGACAAAAATAGCTCTTTTTAATATGTCAAAAAAAAAAAAAAAGAAGTATAAACCCTCCCCCACTCACATTCACATAGTAGATTAAAATCAGACACATTGTTTTCTTACATTTCTGACTGTGTTACGTTGTAAATATTTTCCTATTTGTAAATTTTTTTTCTCATGGTAATATTTTGTTTCCGTTACTATTAGGGTATGTGCAAACGAGAAGTGGCTTTTACGTCTGAAAAGACAGACTATTTTCAGGAGAAAACAGCTGCGTCGTTTCAGACGTAAAAGCTCCTCCTCGCATTATGCGAGGCGTCTTTGACGCTCGTAAATCTTGAGCTGCTCTTCATTGACTTCAATGAAGAACGGCTCAAATTACGTTGCAAAGAAGTGTCCTGCACTTCTTTGCCGAGGCAGTCATTTTACGCGTCGTCGTTTGACAGCTGTCAAACGACGACGCGTAAATGACAGGTCGTCGGCACAGTACGTCGGCAAACCCATTCAAATGAATGGGCAGATGTTTGCCGACGTATTGTAGCCGTATTTTCAGACGTAAAATGAGGCATAATACGCCTCGTTTACGTCTGAAAATAGGTCGTGTGAACCCAGCCTAACAAAAAAAAAGTCACATTTACAAATGATGAGGCTCATGTGTCAGCATGGCACAACAAAAGCGCCATATTTATCAATCCATGGGCGGACTGGGAGTGATCCTGCCCCTGGACATTAAAAGGTCATGAGTCCCATACCAACCACTATAGCCATGATAAACTTGGTTGGGTTATAAAATTATTAGAAGAACTTATCACATACTATTTTTTTTTCAGGTCCTGCACTTAAATCTTTAAGGATTGCTCATCTGCCCCGTGATTATGGGCCCTCAGATACTGCGCTAACACCAGAATTTTGGTGACATTCCAAACCAGAAACAATAGTATAAATGTATCAATTTGTCAAAGGAATGACGCACATCGCATAATACATGTGTCGCAAATCACAGCATGCCAGACACGCCACTTCATGGCTGTTGTACAAGTACTCCATTCCTGTGCCGTAACATGGCGTAAGTTAAAAATACGTTTGGCACAACCATCCATACATCTATCGTCGCAAAATAAGTTAGTGAACTTGGATTACTGCATTGATTACTAATTTAACAACGATATTCTATCCAGAGGCATCCAATAAAAACGAGTACATTAAACGTATATGTTTTTCCTACTTGGTAGCCTATGGGTGATGAAAGCCACTGTACGGCATCTGATTAACGTATAAGTCATTGACTTTTTATTACGTATCCGTTAAATGGATGCCATTATAGCCTATGAGTGATGAATGCTTCTTTTAGGCATCTGTCATAGCCTCCGTTTAACGTATTCGTTGGGAGCTTTTCCCAGCGTATCAGTCAAACCGAAACCAATAAACGCAAAGTGAAGAGAAACCGGGCTGTGTGCCTTTATTTAATGGACCAAGCACCTGTGAAACCCACACTTTTAATATCATGTCCTTAACTGAAACACCATTTGCCAATTACCTCTTGGAGAAGTCATTAACACAGAGGTTCCCTTACTTTTTTACTGTGGATTTTCACTCAATGTGCTCAATAAAAGACCTAAACACTACAACGGTTTGCGTGTTACTAGTTTATTTAGATTGTGTTTGTCTAGAATTGTGACTTCGATATCAACCAGATCACATTTTAGTAGTAATCATGCAGAAATCCAGGCGATTTCAAAGGGTGCATTTACTTTTTTTTGCAAATGTATCTATGAATCTATGAAATTTGGGACTAAGAATAGGCTTAAAAAAAAATCTGGCTTGCTAAAAATACAAATTGGAAACATCTACAATGCCTTATAAAGAAAATTTAAAAGGAAAAATCGGAAAAAAAACATTTTCACATTCCTTACAACTGGGCAAACCAGAAAAGTGAAGAATTAAAAAAAGACTGACCTAAAAACTCACAAAAATGAAAGAGTCTTCTGACAAGTTCAACATTCTTGTCATAGGAAGAAGCTAGAAAACAACATATATCTCTACCTCATAGACATGCTAAAAGTCTCATTACATCAGAATGTAGGACAATTTTTGGCAGTGTAGAAAACAATCACAGGTCCAACTGTAAGGAGCTAGAAACGCGTGATACATGGACCTTGTGCAAAAACGAATGCAAAAATGCAACGCCCACAACAGATGCAACCAGATACAACAAACCGTATTTCAAAGCGGTGTACAGAAATGATGTCCTTATAGCCGACTTGGCTATTTTTGATAAATGACTTGAGAGCAAGCTGTGGCAGCTCGCCAAATGTTCATAAATATGCCCCACCTCTTCAGATATAGGCCACACCCCAACTGCATTGAATAATGAACGTTATCAAATTAGACAATTATCTTTATGCATGGCACAAAAGCTAAGACGCCAGACCCAAGCACCCAGAATCCTACAATATGCCACCATTATCCATCGACAGACCCCCAAGGACCCGTCAAAAGACTCCCAGCACACAGACGGTGACCCTGGCCACTCAACTCAGCAGCCACTAAACAGCACAGACTTAGCAAGCCTGAGTGCCACCTCCTTTGACTACACTCCGAGGAGGCCCTTTTGCGGAATAATAATCTGTTCTGCTGGAAGTACAAGACACTCTGGGAGAATACACAACATTGTCTTATAAATAATTTACCTGAGTAAAACATGGTAACATGGTTTTCACTGTGCAAAATACACAGAAAAGGCAGGATGGCAGAGTTACTGTGTAGAGGGTGCTGTAGTACCTGGGCCCTGGTGCCTAAAATGACCTGAAAGCGGCTCTGCTACATAAAAGAGGGCAGCAGTCGTGTCAGCGAGCAGTGAAGGGGTGTGAGGACATATCATGAGAACTACACAACAATGTAGCCATATTAGACGGAGCTCGCTCTCTTTCTATAGAACCAAATATATCAGAAGTCATTGGATGTGACGGATGGGGTCGTTTAGGACTATTGTGGAGGGCTTCTCCATCCAAGTGTAAGTCTTAACACCTTTAGATGCAGGTTGGTGGTGACCATTGCATCCAAAATGACAAGCGTCCCTGACTACAGGGCAATTATACACTGCTGGAGGCTGCATTACCAAGATAATGGAGTCATTACTGCTCAGATTATATCAGGTTTTTTTTTTTTTTTTTACTTAATAGAAGTATATGCTTAAATTAACATGGCCACATTTACACCCATTATGGCTCATCATTGCAGTTTGGACGGCAAATCTACCAAAAAATGTATGTCATACACAGCTTGCACTCGAGAAAAGTCATGAATATTGCCAGTGATGCTAAATTATACAAAAAACGTATATATTAATTTCTACTTTCAATGGTTCTGCAACCTTTTTCCACTGTGGTGCGTCACCCAGGCAATTCGCCATCTTTTCCCCCATTCTTCTTAACAGTATTCTGCGACTCTCGCACACCTACCCTCCCTACAAGACCCATCATGACCCCGACGCTGTGAAGCCAATAGAGGCGTAGTTTCGTCTGCCGGTTACAGCCTCCCGCTCTGCAAGGGACGGCGCTGCATGATGTTGGAAGGAGAGGGAGGGTTGCGTGAGGTCTGTCTGTAGTTTTGAATGAGAGAGACAGACACTATCTGACATTGGTTCTACTGTGAGGAGGCTGTTCAAATCAGCCAGCCAGAGTACGATCACTTGGTGCCAAATAAAGAAGAGGTTGGAGGCTAAGAATTTAGGAAGAAAGCAAGCGGTACAATAAAACACTGTACAACTAGTAAATTGATGACTAACGTAACAAAGAAATAATCTGGGGAAAACTGTATATCTTAAGAGATCACCATAAAAAAATATCAATTAGCGAACTTAAAGGGGTTGTCCTATTTGGCTGTGTCTGCTTTTGAGAACCAACATGACCAGCTGCTATCATTCGAAGAAGCAATAGATCCTTCCAAAAAGTTTGCTAATGGTCTTTGCCCTGACTAATAGAGGTAGGTCCTAGTGGGGGGACTCCCTCAATTACTTAAAAAAAACCTAAAAGGGCACTTTAAAATGTTTTTGGTCTATAGACAATCCCTTCAAAGGGTTTTCTTGTTTGGACAATCCCTGATTAAATGCCCATGGGGTCCCCCACTCACAACCCCTCTTTATCTGGTGAATATGTGCCGTCCTTGTATTTAATAGCTGGCCATTTCCCCTGCAACTGGCTCCTGGATTCTCCCTGTAAAATCAGCTGTTTACCGGAGGTGCAGGGAGCCAAACTCACGCGATCAGCTGATCGGCTCCAATCTGAAAGTGGTTGTTTGTGATCAGACAACCCTTTAGGCTAAAACAGCTAGAACGGACACATGACCAGGAACGAAGCTAGACTTTTTTACCCAGGGCAAATATTCAGATTGAAGCCCCTCCCCACAAAAAAGAATATATTTATATCTGTTGTGCATACAGGAACATATCATTTAGGGGCTAAATCATAAGCTTGGCCCTGCACTGCTGCTGTTGGGTGGCAGCACCGCGCTCATACACCAAGAAAGTGATTCTACAGCAAAAATACTATGTCTCTCTGTTCTTTAACTGTATATTAACTTATCGCTGATACGAAGTGTGTCCCCAGATGCCCAAAACCACGGGCACATGCCCCTAACCAATTGCCCCATCACCCAGCTACACCCTTGATATGACACTTAATTCAACTTGAAAGCATGGGTTTGCATATATCCATTCTAGAGATTATTTGATGTGATGGTCAATGGACATTTTTTTTTAATCCCATGTAGAAGCGTTACAAATAATAATAATATTAATCATTTATTTATTTATTTTTTTTAAACGTCCACACCCAGAACCTTTTTTCTTGCCCAGCATTTAGTTTCCAGGATTTTTCTACATACTGACCTAAATTCAGCAGACTTAAAAATACAATATAAAAATGTAATTTAAGGGCAGGAAAAAAATGCAAAAATTATTTATATCACAGACATGACATAACATTAGAAAGTCTTGATGATATCATGTAAAATGTTAAACATCTCAGCACAGCATGGAAAGATGGCCTCGAGCTGCCCCAGAATGTTGTACGTCTGCTATTTATATAAGCCCCAGGAAATCCTCAAATACATTCACAGGCCACACACCGTGATAAATACAGAACCGTCTACTACACGTCACATGAGGGGGGAAAGAGGAATTAGTGTTCTTTTTTTCCCCATATTTGTGTAACAGTATGTGGGTACAGTCATACTATATACATGTATTTGTTAATAATCCTAATTACCATTGTAAGAAAGAGAAATAGGTTTATCTAGAACTTGAGTACCTCCTTTCAAAAACTCGGAAGGGGGACACTCGCGTTCTCTATACATACTTATTAATGATTTGGAATCCTCAAGTAATCTAGGAGGCACTGGGAACAAGATTTGAGATAATTTTCACATGTGAAATGGCACAATAGGTTGAAATCAATTCATTCTTTTTCACCCAATTATAAAATGACACAATTTAAATTTTTTAAATCACACAATATTTATTCACAAATTTCACTTTACGCCCTCTTTATCGTACACATTTGGGTAACGGGGCTCTTTTAATTGTCCGTGATGTAATGTTCTACAGACAGATCTTTTGTATATGGTATGGATCTGTATTAAAGGGGTTGTAGGATTTATATTTTTATATGGGCACTCATTACACTCTTCCCCTGAACATTTCCAAAATTGCCTTCGTTCTCGGCTCTGCCCGCTCCTCACATGACTCATGACGTTACATTTTCTGCATCCCCCCAATGAGGTGTTATATACCGATCACATGGTCTAGGAGCCGATAGTCCAAGCCCAATATACGGCCCGCCACTTCTACCACAGTATTGACCGCACATGTGCACTTCCAAGCTACCACCACAGCGATCCTGTGCCGTATATCCACTGAGACCAGTGATTGGCTGCAGCAGTCACATGGTTATACGGGCACATCATCGATGCACCCTTGTCAACAAACAGCGGCGGGGAGCACCGGAGCAGCTACGCTGGAACGTCGGGGGATCTGCTAGGTAATGATCCTTTCTTTGTTTTACTGCCCCCCCCCCTTTGAAAACATTATTTTATTAACACAGAAAACCTCTTTAAGATTGTTCTATACTAGAAGGAGGTACTTTGTGTGTTGAATCTTAAAATTTAAATTAAATTACAATTAGATCCCTTTATTTGTATGTTTAAGGATTTATCTAATCCATCCATTTCATCTCTCCATAAAAGTATAGCAGGGAGACTTCTGTTACTTGCATTACTCTTTTTTTTTTATTATTTAAATGAATAAGTTACTCTATGGCAATTGCAGACTGGTATAAGCCAGATAACAAAGTATGTGTGTATGAAACATTAACTAAAAGCTTGTCGATTTGCAGGTCTAATGTCTCCCTATCTCACACCTCTCTCGGAAATCGGGGTAGGGGATATTGGGGGTGGGGGTATAACATAGATTTAGTTTATATTCTATTTTGTGATAAAATGTTAATTGGAAATGTAATAATAAAGAAAGACAATAAAAAAATATATATATTTAAAAGAACACTCCAGACAATGCTAATTATTGATACTGATACACTGTGTTTAATGTAAGTGCAGGGAGGGCGGGGCATGACACAGGAATTCAAATAACACCAAAGAGAATCCCTGTGTAATACACCGCGCCCTCAGGACCTGCACCAGGAATAACACAGTGTATCAGTTTTGCATGGAGTACTGAAAAGCAGACAACCCCTTTAAGTTAAGGATTTTTTTCATACAAATAAATTCCGTACTACTTTCTTTATGGTGACTTTTTATAGCTATTGGTCATTTTGATCAGATATTAGAAAGTTGCAGAACTTTAATTATACAATGATTGAGTTTTATTTACATAACACCAGAAAACCCCTTTTAGTCTTCGTTTACATCTGCGCTAGGGCTCCGTTCCGTCTGAGCTTTCCGTCGGAATGGAGCCCTGCAGACACAAACAGAAACCATAGGTTTCCGTTTCCATCACCATTAATTTCAATGGTGACGGATCCGGTGCCAAGGGTTTCCGTTTGTCTCCGTTGTGCAGGGGTCCTGACGTTTTGACGGAATCAATAATGTAGTAGACTGCGCTATTGATTCCGTCAAAATGACGGTGCAGATGTGAACGAAGCCTTCGAATGCAACCCCTGGGGCAATCAGCTGATCACAACGGTCCCGGCAAACAGCTGATTTTGCTAGGGAAAGCAATGGCCAGGCATTGTATGGCGTCCTTGTAATACAAGGAAGGCTCGAGCCTGGCAGAACGGTAGCCACAACATTTGCTAATGTTCAATTCCTAAAGTTTTTAAAGAAAAAAAACTGAAAACTAATTTTATTTCCACATATAATTCAACACAAATCGCAAAGTGCTAAGCTTATAGAGAAAACAGCTTTGCACCTTGGAGCACAGCAATTTGGTCATGCAAAATACACCAAACTTAAAACCCATGGCTGTGGATGGATACAGTTGTGTAATGGACTATATGACGGCTTCCACCGCAGGGGTGCGTAACGCACAACAGGAGGAAGGTACTTCAGATAAAAATAGAAAATAATGAAAGATTGCTGTCACCTTATGGGATACAGATCGAATGACAAATTGCTGTCATAAAGAACACATTGAATAATTGCTTGCTTCTTATTCACCACTTCACCAGAGAAGATGTTCGCTACTTTTTGCCTGTGTTTGCATTTGCTAAGTGTGAATAATATACTGAGCACATTTTGCAGAAAAGTAAACTCATTATGCTAAATCACATAAATTAGCGGCGCACTTCTGAGCAGAGTCTGCACATTTAATGTCGATTTTAGAAACGGAACCGTAAAGGAGGAGGCGTGCAATAAAAATATGTAAAATGTGTTGCAAAATTAAGAACCTGTGTAAAAGCATCTTAAAGTGCACCTATCATTACAAAAAAAAAAAAAGGACGGCAGATGTAGATGTATAGTAGATACGACAAAATTGTGCCGAACCTGTGTTTTTGGGTCTTTTTCCATCCCTCTGCATGCCTTCTGAAAGTTCACATTTCCGCTCTCCATGCCTGGGGAGTCGGCGGGCTCTTCCTGGTTGGTGTTTTGTATTTTTAACTAATCAGATGTGTTCACACTTCTGCTCCCCCTCTCCTCCCCTAGCATGCAGTGTCACATACATGCAGAGATACATAGACGAGCAACTGCAGCTGCATCCCCCTCCTCCCGGTCTACTATTTACAGAACATTTTGTGGGATACTGAAGAGGTTTCTGAACGTTTACAGAGAGTCTGCATGCAGGCAAAGGGGGGACTACAGGCTGGGGGATGATGAGGAAGATACCCTTTCCCCTAATAAGATATTACAACGTTTCATATATTCAAATATACTACTGATTTATATAAGAAATATATATATATATTAATGATAATGTCTTAGGTATTCTAGGGAGAGACACAATCACTCTGAAAGTCAATGTAGGGATGGATTATAAGAAAGGCTACATATTTACCATTGCATTTTTGATCCATCATCCTCGTATTTAAGAAATGTGTGAAATCAGAAGGCAGAATAACATATCAATTGCAACCTATTTTTCCAGTAGGCATTTGCCTGATTGCTCCCCCTTTAGCTACGCCACAGTTTAATATTGAATTTTCCCTTATGTCCAAAACTAAAGGTGCCCAAACAAAACTTGGCAGCATTGGCCGATGATCTCATGGGTATACGTGCCTCCCAAGCCAACTGTGTAGGTTTGTGATAGATTCTCAATAAATAACGGTCCGATTGTTCAGCCGACAGTTATTTCATGGGTATGGCCACCTTAAGGCCATCTTTACTAATGTTTTGCTTATGTCAACATCTGCCACTTGGAAATACACGACCAAGATTGTAAAATTATGACGGGCCCATTGTAGTTTTCGGAGTCTTTCGAAGCCTTTAATTTCTGCCAAGCAGCGCACTTGTTATAAGGTATGTAGAAATTAAGGAGTAAGTACAACTAAGGTAACCATCTGAAAGTCAGTTGCTTTCGTGTCTACCCCTGAAATCCTACTATTTGTAATCTAGATTTTTTTTAAACTTTCATCCAAAAATTAACTTTTAGTAGTGTGTACTGTGCATATTTACCTTCTATTCTAACTCACATTCCCTAAGATAGGTCCTTCTATCTTAAAGGCCTTTACAATTCCAAGAGTGAAACAGATTCTGGACAATCGCAAAAAATCAAGACGCAAAGCAACTGGACTGGTAGAAGACTGCGGCATGACTTACCTTCCACATCCGTGCTAAGATAGTTGCGGACTTCAGTTAATATGAAATTAATGTCTTCCTCTGTGGGTATAGGGTGATGTGTGATCTCTGTTGGAGTGTCCGTGGTTCCAGCGATGGTCATTTTCTCCCATGGCAGGAAGAAAATGACTCTGCCATCACTGGTGGCTGGATCAAGCAGTCCCATATTGTCAGGGCTATAAAAGATATAAACAATTATCAGTTAAGAGGGAATTATGATAAAAATGACAATTGGAGAAAGTATAAGCGACACATGAGATCTTCTATTGCAAAGGGATGGTGAAAGGTTGGACGCTTTGTTTTGGGCCATCTGACAAGTTCCAATTTCGGTGTTTTTGTAATAAAATGGATCAGCTACCATAAGATTCAGCAAATGAGTATTTCCTCCTAAAACAAGACTGATTTGATGAATAAGAGCCTGAACTGAAATAGTTAATCATTCTCCAAGGTTGCAAAGGATCATATCTGCACCGCCACCCCAGCGATCATCTAGTCGCTGAGGATCCAGCTCCTGACATACATTTTCCATGCGGCATTTAAATGATTGGCGAACACGTGGACACGCCAGGTTCACCAGAGCTTTTTCTTAGTGGCTCTTCGCTTTGGCTCGATTGAGCTACCCCCCTATAAAGTTCAGATACTCTAATAGGGCATATGGACAGAGGTTGACCTGTTGAGACAAACTCTTAAAAGGGAATAATAGATTCACAGAAAATGACATATTATTTAAAGAAAGTCTGTCTGTCTGATACCTTTAGTTAGAAATAAGGTAAAGGCAAATGCACATACCAGTGAGGTGGATCATGGGGCTTGCATCAGGATAAAAAATAATTTTAATTCTGCCAGACCCGTACGCTAATTAGACTAATGGACGGCTCTGCTGTTCTACATCATCATACAAGCCGAGACATAAACAACTGCAGAGGGGAAGGAAACGGTTGGAGCTCTAAATGCCGGACTCTTCCAGATTCGGTGGACTCTCCAACAACCTAATTAGCATATGGCGCATAGCAGAACTTCCTGGAAACTGTATTAGTCTATGAAAAGTTTTCGGTCCATATACTCACATATTCATTGCAGCTGCCATAAAGCACACACCTTGCTGTACTTTCTATACAGACAATATTAGATGAAAGTTTTTTTTTAAAATAAAAAATGAATTGCTAGAACATTTTATAAAAGAGCAAACACATTATATCTCTTCTACAGACTTAAATCTAATCTATGAAAATCAAATCAAATACATGAGACCTTCTCTTTAAATAAAGATCTTCTATATCACCAAGAAGACTTTTCTACAGTACACAAAGCAAAAGTTACAACCCTTGGGGGGGGGATTCACACGAGCGGGTATTCGGTCCGTGCGGGCCGCGTGGTTTTCACGCGGCACGCATGGACCAATACAAGTCTATGGGGCAGTACAGACAGTCCGTGCTTTTTGCGCAGCGTTTGTCTGCTGCGCAAAAAGCGCGGCAGGTTCAATAACTCTGCGTATTTCGCACATCACGCACCCATTGAAGTCAATGGGTGCGTGAAAACCACGCAGGTTGCACGGAAGCACTTCCTTGCGAACCGACTGAAACAGCGCACCAGCTGTCAAAAGGATGAATGTAAACAGAAAAGCAACACGTGCTTTTCTGTTTCCGAACATCCAAACGGAGTGAAGCGAAGCCGGACAAGCGAACCTAACTTCACCGGGTTCGGCCGAACTCGTTTTGGCCGAACCCGGCAAAAAAATTATCGGTACGCGACGTCAGGAGATAGTCACTGTCCATGGTGCTGAAAGAGTTAAACTGTTTCAGCACCATGGACAGTGACTACCGATCCCAATAAACATGAACCTGTAAAAAAAAACGAAGTTCTGACTTACCGATAACTCCCGGCTTCTTCCTCCAGTCTGACCTCCCGGGATGACAATTCAGTCCAAGTGACAGCTCCAGCCAATCACAGGCCAAGCACAGGCTGCAGCGGTCACATGGACTGGCGCGTCATCCAGGGAGGTGGGGCCCGATGTCGAGAGGCGCGTCACCAAGGACGCGTCACCAAGGACACGTCACCAAGGCAACGGCCGGGAAGTTCTCGGTAAGTACGAACTTTTTCTTTTTTTTCAACAGGTTTTTCGATATTGTGTTCGGCATTCACTGTCGAGGGTGCTGAAAGAGTTAGCTCTTTCAGCACCTTGGACAGTGACGGGCGTCGACTAGCCTCATCTCTATGATGGCGGCTGCGCGAAAATCACGCAGCCGCGCATCATACACGGATGACACACGCAGCTGTCAAATGGTTTTTGCGCGCGCAAAAACGCAACGTCCGTCTGTATCTGCGCTTGTACTGAGCCGCAGCTCCTCATCTACCCATAGTACCTGTAGTATCCGGGCATCACGATATGCACACCAGCACTTGGTTGGCAGATTTTGCTGGTTTGCTGGTTGTCCATTTTGCGCAAAGAGTCTGTGAATGGCCCAGTGGCGTTGATAACACATTTGGCTCGAACATCAAATTCTTGTCCTATGAAAAAGTAATCAAGGAATGAAGAAAAAAATATATAGTGGTATAGGATTATTTAAAGTGTACCTCCTGATTCTCTAGAAAACTAAAAATTACTTAGTACTCAACAAATATGATGAAGCCACCATGGGAGGTATGCTTAAAACGGCTGTCCAGTTTCGCCAAACGTGTCACATATTGGAGGCCATCATCGTAGAACATGTTAACTTGTTGATGGGGGTTTACAGTTGGTATGTTCATTTTGGGTTCCCTAAAATGGGTATTCCCATCTCTGATAATGTTACGGCACATTGCTAGAACCCCCGCCCATACTAAAGTAGCTGAGGGGGACTGTGCAGAGGAATAATAAACCATCCCCCCTGGTTAGTGATAATCCACCTTTTTTTATGGCAGGAAAACTCTTTTAAAGTAGTAAAGCCAACTAGGCACCTATTGTAATCAATGGGCATATAAACCACCGGTTCCCACAACCCCAAGAACAGTGCTGGATCTGGCTCTCAGTTTTAATACAGGGGAGGTGACGGCCCACCATGGAAGAGTGTATTCACATGTTGCGATCATATCAAGTTTTTTTGCTGTGATATTTTTTTTTGTTGCAGAACAAGATTGCGATTTAGCAGCAAAAAACCGTGATATGACTGCAATGTGTGAATACACCCCAAGGCTCTGTTCACATAGGTGTGGTGGCTTTAGTTTATAACGGAAGCCACGACCCAGTGCAGAAACTGTCACAGGACGGACTATAGTGGTGCCTGTCAGAGCCCATTGACCTAATTTTGTCTGAAAAAAATAGCGCCTCATGCGATACTTTTGCCCTGAAATTTGACAAAATCTGTGACGGAGGTTCCAAAAAGAGTCTCTGACACAGACGTGAACATGGCATTAGCAGAACATTTAACATTCCAAAGAGCGAATTACCAGATATAGCTACTTACAAATACAAAACGGTTAATCAGTATCTTCTGAAAATCTATCTTGGGCCCCTTGGTTTATTAAACTCTAATCAAGGAAATGCGCCGAGATGGAGCTTTACCTTATTTCCATATCTGGTAAATTGTAACTATACAAGCTCCAGTACATGACGTGCCTGCCTAGTTCTGCTGGTGCTTGCAGTTCTTTAACTCCTGAGGGTCTAGATGCTGCGTGTTAAGAATTTCTAAATCAATGGCTTACTATAGAAGAACCTGATGAGACTTAGGGATCTGCACCCAAGTAAAACTAACTGGTCTTGGCTTGGAGAGAAAATTGGGATAAACTGAACAGGACCCGGCTGAACTATGATTCCATAACTAGCTGAAGCATCGAACAAAACAAGCATGTGTATGTATAGGAGGCTACAAGTCAGATACCTGTTAGAACGTCTCTGCAACGTGCGCCGCAGACGCGCTGTGTGCCGCTCTCCGGATCTGTCTTCTTCAGCAAGCCCACCACTTCAGTGTAATTGGCTGTGGCAGCCCCATACCTGGCAGCAGTGAGAGCGATGGCAAGGTTCATTCGAGCATCGTTGTGCTGTCCTGCAGCAGAGGACGGAATCAAAGGAAGGACATGAGTCACCTCAAGCCACTGACTTCTGGTATGGAAGTGTGTCACAACCGATCTGTCACATCTGTCCCTGTCACAGCAAATATACGTGATGGCTGGCTAGATCTTACCCGAATTATTTAAAGATACATTGTCTCTTTTGCATCAACCTACCAATCAGCCGCACAAATCAGAACAACTGTACAGCCTATTGACATGAAGGCCTTATGAGGCAATTAGTGCCGTATAACTAGTGTTCATTTATTGGACACCCATTGAAATAAAAACTAAAAAAACAACAAAAAAACTCCCTAATACTATAATAATTCAATAATACAAATCACTAAACATAAAATTAACGGTGTATTTATAGGAAAAGTAAACGCCTGTATAGCGGTCAATGAAAATTATTAATTTGTTTTGCTGTCCTATATAATTAGAGTAAAAATAAACAGATTTGTATATACATATTAATAGATTAGATAATTAGTGAAACATAAAAAAAAGGTGCAAACAAAATGTCACTTCGATAATAATGGATATTACATAAATAATCAATAAGTAAACAACTAATTGTTGGGAGAAGACGATTCAATATTAATGGATTCTATGTAATCAATTAGAAAAATAAGTAGATGCAAATGAGGATTTCATTCGCTATGACTGTACGATAGTATATACTCGTTAATAAACTAAGACATCAACAGTAACAATGGAGTCCGTCATGTCAATTAATAAACACAAACATTATACTTAATAATAAAGCAAATGCAATCAGCCAGTAGAAATTAGATGTGAACAGGGTTTTATTGAAATATGATTAATCTTCTGAAGTGTGTAACATATTACCCATACGGTTCACAAACTCTGGGAAATGTGTTTAAGTCGGGTTGATTTTTAATTTTCTTTTGCAACACAGAACCTACACGATGTTGTGGCAGCCTGGACACAGATCTAAATTGTGAAGATATATATTTTAATGTATTTTTAGGAGGATGCCTGAGGGTTGGACCAGAAATGAACAGCTCTTTAAGAATACAGATGCAGCAGAGGATGAATATGTCATTTAAAGGGCATGTATCCTCATAAAATGACATTATTTCAATCAGGTTTTTATTATGAACATTTATTTTCCTATTTTTATGTGACATAAATAAAATTCAGAAATATTCCAGTTTTCACACTGGCCACTGGAGTTGGGTTGCTCACTTTTCAGTTTTGCTGTGTAGACAGGTACCGGGTCAGCAGAGTCATCTCATTTTCATTAGAGGGTGGGAAATTTAATGACCACTCATTTGTACTGGATGACCAGATAAGGAGGATAGTAGCAACACCAACACACCCACACACGCACGCACACACACACACACACACACACACACACGCACGCACGCACACACACGTAAGGCTCTCGGGTAGGGCGAAGTACTCTACATCACTTTATGGAGACCGTATTAGTCTATAAACACTTTTCTGTCCATTAACTTCCATTATTTGCAGCTGCCAAAAAGCACACATACCCTGCTGTATTATACATAGACAATATAGGAAAGAAGTGTGTATCTCCAATATGGCAGCCCCTAGGAAATTTTAAAAATAAAATATAAACCTACAACATAAAAAAATAAAAAACAAAGACATCTTTCATCTTCTACATACACTTACATTAATGAAACTAATATTCAATTCGGACTTTCCATTTCATGTTTGTGCAGAATTATAGTTCCACCTTTCTTTAACCTTAGCATCTTTGTTCAACCTCTTTATTACATTTGTGACGTTTAAATGTATTTTTCAGTTATCGGTAATTTTTATTGTGTGCAGTGTTGCTACATAGAAATCATCAACAAGCTGCTGTTGACAGATCTGATCATTGATCTCCATTTAGCACCGAGTTAAATTGATGTGCTGTTGGGAATGGGTCATGGATGCCATGATCAACTAGTAAAATGTAAAAAAAACATTAAAAATGAGTCAATGAAAAAACAAATACGAGACCACTACATACACACACTTTGTTTACTTGTGCCTAAGTACTCTGAAGTCTATGGATATAAAATTTGTACACAGTACTACCACAAAATGAAAGTTTCATTACATTATTCAGATTATGCCCAAAAGTTAAAAAAGTTTTTCAAACTTTTCTTTTGTAATCAGCTTTCAATAAAGGGACAAAAAGGTCAAAATAATGTAGCTTTAATTACAAGTATCACAAAAGTCATTTTTGCTAGAAGATATGACCCCGAGACTTGAAAAAAAATATATCAGATTTTTAGAATTGGAGATTTAGTTCTTGGAGTAATTAATTTTTGATTACATGGCCAGTAGTCGAAACAGTCCAAATCTTGAAATGAGAGCCCTGGGTCTACCATGGAAATGCAGAGGAGGGGATGTGTGAGTAATAGATATTGTTGTTGATATATGCAGCCGGCAAACCAAATCCTTAATACAAAATTGATTATGTAAAATATCCAGGCTTATGATCTGTCTGCTGTGCTAGGGACCAGTACAAAAGTAATCTGTCTATGGCAAAAGGGCAATGGAGGGATCAATGTTTCAGTGGGTCTCATGTCCACTCCCTTCAGCGTCCTGTCTTGGCCACGTTGAAATCAATAACTAGAAGTGATTTTCCGGCTTTTTACTCAGATTATGCAATTTTTCTTGCACTCGAATAAACCAGAACGACGGATTAAAAAAAAAAGTTGTAGCTGCCACATGAATTATTTACGTACAGCATAATTTCCTTGCATTTCGAAAGTTGTTTGTGATCCCAGTGGGAATGTAAAAAATTTGGGAAGTCTCATGAGGTCTGGATGGAAAGTAAAACCAGAATTAGCTTTTTGTTTAATAAATTTTGAATTGAAAAGGCAATTTAGATTCTAATCATTGTTATGATAATTATTAAGATATTGCCCACCGCCACACCTCCCAACTTTTTGGATGGTCAAAGTGGACCACTTATGATTCAATGTGTAAAAAAATCAATCAATTAAAATATTAGCCCAAAATTCATCTATATACAGAATTTTACACGACGTGTGCAGCTCTATGGAGTGGTCTAGGGCTACAGCGCATGCCCAAAGCGGTCTTATGGAATTTAATGGAGCTGCAGAAGAGTGGCTAGACAAAAATGCGTATGTGCGCTCCCTAGATCCCAACCCACGTCGCTCTAAAATTATATGATGCAAAGGCGCAAGCAAGGGACAATGGCTGAAAATGAATGAAGGGACTCTGGGTGAAGAGAAGCTGTACATCTTTAAAAAATAATTATATTTGAATAATTTCAAAATTTATTTACATAATCTCCTTTATCTGTTAAATAAAATTGGGGAGATTGGACACCCCTTTAATTCAAATCTTTTTCACAATGAGGAACTTGGGTCAAAAGCAGGGATGGTCCCTCCAAAAGCGCAACACTTGGGACGTATTATATGAAAGGTTGCACACAAAAAAAAAAAGCATTGAAACCACGCTGTCCTCCCCACACCCCCAACAATCGCCACTTTCCCTGCCTGCTGGAGAGACAAACATTAAAAAATTCAACCAGCGCTGTTAGGCTCTGTCCACAGTAGAATCCATTATCGGTCATGGCTACGTTAAAAATGAAAGTTATGAGAACTATGGGATCCCCATTGGCTTTAATGGAGTCCATAGGGGTTCCAATACTTTTGACAGCAAGAATAGCCCTGCAGTCTGCGCTATTCTTGCCCACTAAAACAGAGGAAAGGCCAGAAAGTAACAGAGTCTATACTCTGATAAGAAATGCTCTACATGCCTGGACTCATACACAGTATGGGATGGTACTTTTAGAGCAGGGTACAGTATGAAAATCCATATGAGGACATAAATGGAGATGGTGATGCCCTACGTATTGAGTGCTATAAATATGGGTATTTAGAATACAGCTATCTTGCACCGAGCGCCCCATATTTATTTTGCTATAGGACCTTTCCTACTAAGTGTACCCTCTTGCGGACAAGATGTGAGATGTCGTGGGCAGTGTTATATAGGTGCCTTTAATGGTGGCGAGTTATTTGCCTGTCTTCGGCCTCCTTAAAATTACCTTAATTGTATAATCAAGACAAAAAAAAAAACATAACACCACATTCTATGTACCATTCAAATAAGGAATTTTCCAAAAATAATAAGGACGCAAGTACTACGGGAAATAAGAAGCAGTCAGATAGAGGCCACAGTGTGAAACATGTTACTATATATATATATATAAAACAAGGGCTAAAATAGAAGTCTACAAAAGTTATCACACTTTGTCCTGCAACCTGCAAATATTGTTCTGCGCAACACAATGTGCTATCTGGGAATACAGAGACCAGACCAGTCTCCCACCATTGTTCCACCTTCCAGAGAACGTCTTTGGGTGTGTTCTGCGTACGACACACGGCCCCAGCACTCAGATTACATCTGTCAGCTCCAGTCACAAGTTAGATCTCCATCTACCAAGTGGTGAGTAAAACAGATCAGTTGTTTATTAGACGAAAGGGCATCGCCGGATTAAAGTGAGACAATACGGCTGCTGACAGATTTAACTCCTCAAGTGCCACAGGGCCAGCCTGAAGCATTCATGCTGAAATCTAACTATCAAATGATTTTGTTGTTTAATTCTGCAACAATATTTTCAATGGTTGTGTAACCCACTAAATAATTTATCGTAAAGATTATTATTATTTTTTTCTTCCCCATGATGGTCCCTTTATCCAGAACGGTTGTGAACGTCTATTGTTGTATTACATGAATTCTAGATTAAAAGGAATTTTCTGTATAGATTTGTCTATACAATTATTGTAGTGATTTTGCTACAAGTCTCTCTGAGGTCAGCAGTGAAATTACATTAGAACGTTAACGTGTGTAAGTTTAATGGAAGTAGTGGAAGCGTTTAGATCATACAGCAAGGAGTTCATATTCCTTATGTCTTCCCTGTCAGCAGACACCGGCTGTTTTATGACATCCTGTATCAGCGACAGGGATTGTGCTTATAGATTTGCAGGCCAACGATGGGGAGTCTGAATTTATTGCTACTCTGCAAGATCATTATCAGATCATTTCCACTTTTCTCTACTTTCTTAAAGGGAACTGCTCACATTGAACATGGAGTCCTATCTGTGGGTAGCGAGTGAGATGATACAGCAGGAGGAGCGAATATAGCCGATTGATCTAGTGTTTGTAGGGGGGGGGGGGAAATCCTGTATAAATTGTACTTTAAATCCTTTGTAGACCTATTAGTCCAGTGGGCAGTCCTACTGAATAGGACCACCCACTGGACTCATAAACCCAGAGTTTAAAGAAATTTAAATTAATAATATACAGGTTATCCTGAATCTTTTCGCACAAATTTATGTTGCAATCCGCTCATCTCCTCCTGCTCTATAACATGCAGCCCGCAGATGTTCAAAGTGACAGGTTCCCTTTAAGACCATTATAATTATTATTGTATTAGTACGGCTTCAAAAGGGAAAACCTATACATTGACAGTGCAGCGAGTCATCTCACGAGAAACAAGTTCTATAGAATTGGCAGAATATTGATTCAGTCCATAAATTTTTACCTCTACACAATGGACGCACTTACAAGTTATTCTTGTAAGTGAAGTGTTAAATCTGATAAGAATGGAGGACTATGGGTCAGCATCTCTCTTCTTGCATCACTGACTGATTTGAGAACTGGCTACTGGAAGTAATTTATCTTCATCGGTCCTTGAACGGTTCCAGATCTGGCAGCAGTTCAACAGGTAGATATTTAGAGCTAGTGATGAAGCCTCATTTTGTCAGGAAATTGATGCTAACAGACACTTGAATACGTTTCTGAGTCAATGTAGTCTATGCACTCCACTTGACCGTACTGCGATTTGGGAAATATTATATTATATTAAGGGTTTACGGAGAAAGAGCTAATCAAAAATAAGATAAAAAAAATCAACTTAAATATAAAACAGATACATAAAACACGAAGGTTGACCGAGTTTTAGAATCTTAACTTTGTTGAATGGATTCACGATCGCAACATTTTCTTAGCAGAGCTGTGGCCCTTGAGTTGGACATGGAGGTCATTGCAATTCTGAGGCCTCAAGTCACAACCATCCCTATAATGTCCCATTCATATACCTGGATGCTAATGCTACACAATGTTCCGGAATAGTTACTAATAGCAACAGGGGTACTTTTACTGTAAAAAATATTTGATACATAAGCAGATTATACAAAGATGAGCGGTGCCACACAGACGCTGTTCATCTCTTCCTGCAGAAGCCGTCTGTCAGATTGTCAATTTCGTTTTTCTCTGCCAACTCCTCATTGACTGACATATAATGCTGCCTCTCTTTAAAAAATAAAAATTATTTAGAAATAAAAAAAAATAAGAGGTTCTTCAGAAGTACCCCTCATCTGCTGCAGATCATAATACACATCTCAGATGCTGCAGAACTTCTTTTTTTAAAGGATGAGGGAGTTTAATATCAATGGTGGACGGGAAGCTCACTGATCCCTTCAAGAAGTTCTACAACCCCTGAGGTGTGAATTATAAGAAATAACGTACCCTCTATAAATTATAAAGAATATTAGAAGTCACCTATAGCGTTCTGTGACCCGTGGAAACATACTCGAACAGTGTCCTGGCGCTTTCATATGGTCGCAGAGCTCCTCGGTGACTTCTAATATTCTTCTGACTTATGGTAGTACATTATTAACTTATTATACACACAGACACATATATATATATATATAATAAAAAGCATGGATATAAAGTGATATTACTACAAAATAAAAAAACAGAACAATATACTATTATACAAACATCCATTTGTACACATGTCCCCCCTCCAAGAGCTGTTCATGTATGAAAAAAAATGGAATACAAAAAGACTAAAAAAAAAAATAACGAAATTAAAAATATATATTTTAGCTGTATTAACGTTTAACCCTTCTCCCTCGTATTACGGACATGCCCTCAAATGCATTAATGTCCCTTTTGGCAGAGAAGGGTCGAGCACACGAAATCTGACATTTCCATAAAACTACATGTAATTTGGTCGTGGCCGGTGTCGGGGAATAAACAGTCAAATTCAGCCAGTCAGAGGAAAAAAAAAACAGTATGATATGAGGCTCCCTTGAGGTAAATGTAGTTCATAGTCCTGCCCCCGCCCCAACCTCAGCCATAATCTCCGATTCCTGGAGGTAGAAAAAGCACTGGAGTGAGGAAAATTCTGCAGCAAGACATAATGATACAAAATGACAGGGACAATAATGACAATGAATTTCATGTCTCCGAGTCATGAGCCGGGAATGCCTGACTGGGCTGACTTATACAATTAAATTGTTACAGGTACAGCAGGAGATTCAGTTATCGTCTGTAGGCTTTTGGGACCGCTGCCATGGTGCAGAGCAGCGGAGGAACATACAAGATGTGGTTTTGTTAGAAACATATGTTAATAAAACCCCGCAAATGTGCCTTTAGTTTGGCAGCCGCTGCAGAAATACCAGCGCAGCAGATGCAATACATTGGAGGGCTTCAATTGTAACGCAGAACAAGGTGTTCAGCCATTCAGGTGGAAATGAGGAAAAAAAAAATCTATTTATTTCAGCTTTTGTAGATTAAAATAGGGAAATAAAGTTTTTTGTTTTTTTAAACAATGACGACATTTAAAGGGAACCTCCAGTAAAAACAGATCTAAGTTTCTTACTATAATAATCCCCCCGTTAGCCAAAGCAAAGAGCAACTAACAGACCTGTCCTGTACATGTATTACGTCGTGACCTTTTCAATGGCCATACTTGGCTTCCCTCACGGTAAACGGTTAATGTCGGGGATTAGGGAAGCCAGAAATGTGACGATCAGATGATCGCCTGGTCAGCTTCAAACCAAAAAGGGGTGTCGAGTGGAGGCAACCACTTTAACATACTAAAATGTTTTTTCTTTATCCAGAGCATTTGTTAGTAAGATATGTTTGAGCTGTACTCCAGCAGCAGGGGTGGCAAGCAGTGGGTGACTACTCGGAGGACTCGCATAATATTTAGCAAAACTGCTGTGGGTATGCGATGGTTTTTTTTAAATTAATTTTCAACTTAAAAAGGAGGCCAGGGTGAAATATTTTTAACATGTTCTACAATTTAGTAAAACTATTTTCCTGTGTGGAGTGTAAGATTCTTCTGTCTGTACGTCTACAGGGACCGAACGTCATCAGAGTGTTCAGCTTGGTTTACACAGGCAGATCTGTGCCCATAACCATCACCGATAACTACAGGACGATCAGCGCTCAGGGGGCACTGTAAACTGTATGGGGAGGAACGATCATTAATACGATCAGTTTACATAATATGGGCTGCACATCCTCTGTTTACACGGTGGATGCGCTTCCAACAGCGATGACTTTCAGGGCAGGATAAAAGATGAAATCAGCCGGTAGACGCTCGCTCGTCGGCTGATCGCTGCCCCGTTTACATCTGTATGGAGGCTCGTTTGCTCGATCATTGGCCCGTGTAAATGGCCCTTTATTTAGGAATATTAGCACTGGCAGAAAATGTAGGTCTTACTATTAGGGTATGTTCACACGATTAACAAAACACGTCTGAAAATACGGAGCTGTTTTCAAGGGAAAACAGTTCCCGATTTTCAGAAGTTTTTTGAGCAACTCGCGTTTTTCGCGGCGTTCTTTACGGACGTTTTTGGAGCGGTTTTCAATAGAGTATGAGAAAACGGCTCCAAAAATGTCCCAAGAAGTGTCCTGCACTTCTTTTGACGAGCCGTCATTTTACGAGCCGCATTTTGACAGCGACGCGTAAAATGACAGCTCGTCTGCACAGAACATCGTAAGACCCATTGCAAGCAATGGGCAGATGTTTACCGACGTATTAGAGCCGTCTTTTCAGGCATAATTCGAGGCGTAAAACGCCTCCATTACATCTGTGTGTGCACATACCCTTACAGGACAACCAGACGACGAGATAAAAGTAGTGATCTGATAGGATGTGGTTTGTAAATGTCCACCATTAAACTCCATCTTTTAAACTTTTCAAAGTATATACAGATTAATTTATTAATAAACCGTTATGTCAGCAGAGCTCTCATTTCTTAAACAGAGCTCCAAATCCCCTGCATAGTTCTAGCGTTAAGTCATAAAATTCTGACTGCCAGAAGCCACCCCTAGAGGGAGCTTAGAGAATACGATTTTTACATTGAACTTCCACACCACGTGTGTCTATGGGCTATGTCTGGTATGCAGCTCAACCCCATAAGACTGAACTACAATACCAAATGCAGCCAATGGACAAAGGTGGTGCGGTTTCTGGGGAATAAAAAAAATTGTGTTGAAATCCAAGTGACAACTCCGAGAATGACCTAGAAACGTGTGACGGTCAGGGCTTGCTGGGAGCTGTAGTTTAACAGATGGTGAGCCATCGGTTGGGAATCCCTGCTATAGGACAACCCCTTTAAATGCTGAATGACCTAATACACTGCTCAGTTCTAGATGACCCTTTTCCCTTGTCTAACGCTGGGCTCTCATAGTCAATTTAGGACTGAAATATATAATTCTGCAATTCAGTCCCCGAGTTTTGTTCTTGAAAATTGCCGCTACAAACATGGTAGTGTGCAGTGTCATTTGGCTCACCAGAGGAAAAAATTTTGTAGGCCCACCGGACCCACCCTCATCTTTACAAAACATGTACACGTCGACTTTTAATTGAATCATAATCTTAGTTATTATCTTTATACTCACAGGACATATAATCAATAAGATCTAATAGTTTATTTGTAGATAAGAAATAGACCTTAGTGGCAAGTGATTGGCTCCAAATAGGGTTGTCTTTTACTAGCGGATTATTGAGTCAGAGCCTGGACCACCAGAGGATCCTTTGATACTCCGGTGGGTCAGTCCGACCATGGCAGGGTCTGTTTACATGGGGCGGGTCCACAGACGATGAATGTCACATATAATATCTGTAGAGTAGGGAATATGACGATATATAATAGAACATAAAAAGTAATGATATGTTACATGATGCACTTCAATAATGCACACATTGAAAATAATATAACCCCCTATTGTAAAACAAAGAGTATGGGGTAGTCATGGGAAGGCTTGACCTGTATAAAAAGATTTAATATAACCCCGGTGGTTTACTTATTACTTATTTTTATATTCATATATACATACACTTTTCTATATACACTTCACTATATCTATATGCATTATTTATCTTTGTCTCACATTTTAATCAAAAGCTGTGTTTGCCGTGAATGGGCCCAGTCCTAAGTATACTGTTCTTTAAACAAAGCATATTCTAATTTATTGAAATCTCTGCGATGCCGCTTTGGTAGATGTCCTTGAGCTACATAAATGAAAGTGACAGATCGCTGCTCAGATAGCAGCCACATTCCTCCCCCAAAATGTTGCCTTTTTGCTGTTCAGGAGTATCCGAATTCAAGTCAATGCTAAATCAAGTCTGACATGTACCCCTAAGAAACACACTTGTAAGTTGTGCCTTCAAAGGAAGCCTTAAATAAATAGGACACATTGTGTACACCCAGGCTAACATCCAACATATGCTTTAGCTTCCAGATGCTAAGACAGAGCAAGCATAGCCTCTGGTGCAGTCTGGGAAATGCTATTGCTGGTACTTACACCATTGCTAATGCTCTTTGTGTTCTTTGGCTACATGAATAGACTTCAATTAAAAATAGCCACGATGCTGCTCATTCCACGGCATAATTATCCATCTGATTTTTACTGGTTCATCCAAACATATAATTCTTTTTTAGTTTACCGTAGGCCACAACTAGAGGTTGCAGAAAATAAGAATATAATTGTCACAATGCTGGTGCACAGAAGGACGCAGAGCAAAAAGGGACAGATTGTGACTATATGACAAGTGCCTGCTGCAATGCGCTAAAGGCTTTGACTCCCTATTACATTAGATAGAGCGTTTGCGTTACTACTTGAGCTGTGAGGAGTTCTTTCATCGTTCCCCTCATTTAGATTAATGTACCTTTATGAGTCATTCTTGCTCCCTCTTAGATGGGTTGTTCAGTTTAGAAAAAAAAATATTTCATATAGGATATTAGGGAATTATGAGTGAATAGAGAGGGTCCTATGGTCAGAATCTTCATCTCTTGACCAGGGAGCGTCTCTCATTCTGGAGGACCTGTCCTGTACTGCATTACAAAGACAACCCATTTGAATGGACACTGTGTAATACTTAATTTCCCCTCCAGTGGCGCTGCAGGGAAATGAAACACTTAGAAGACGGCTGTCCTCACAGATTACAACTGATCGCTGGAGGTCTTAGTAGAGGGAGACTTTGTGATGTGCTTATTATCCAAACCAGAGAACCCCTTTAAGCATAATACATAGTTAAAGGAACACACCAGGAAAGATTTATAGGCGGTGTTATACCTAATGTAATCCCAGAGAGGGGGTGCATGACACAGGGATTCACAGAACACCAAATGGAGAATACCAAACAAGGGGGAAAAAAGGCAGCATTCCAAATCTATTTATTCACTCATGTCCACAGATGTAAGATTTCAGCTCCGCCATTAAGCCTCTCCTTTCTTGTTGGGTCTTAGAGGATGGTGACTTTGTAGCTGGGTACCCTGCAGCACTACACCCTACTTTTTGATGTCTGTACTGCTACTATGCTGCTCCATTTACTCCCTTTAAAAAGAGAGAATCCCTGTGTCATGCACCACTCTAGGGATAATACAGTGCATATGTTTTTTTCCACAGTTTTGTCTGGAATTGGTTTTCTAAACCAAACACCCCATGGAGAAATTCTGAGTTAATGGTTAGAGGATCCTCTACTCCTAACTCATCTATCAGCCAGAGTACATCTCTCCCACTGAGGGACCCAACACATCCATGTACTATGTGGGCGGAC